>NW_012101310.1:2648981-2653251 GCF_000951045.1 Mandrillus leucophaeus | reverse complement strand
GTATGTGGTGGGGGAAAGCCCAGAGAAAGAAAGAGACAGTGAAGATGTGAGAGTAGCATAACTTCAGATATAATGATGAAGGAAGTAAAACTAGGTAAAAATATAGACAAATTTAGAAGTAAAAACTTAGGAGGGACATACATGAAATAAATCACTTCTGCTGACCTCCATATTCTCTGCAGAGCCTCAGCTGGGAATGGGGGGTGATGGTGGGTTGGGGGGAGCAAGGGGAGGTCAGGGCAGCCACTGAAGGGCAAGGGAGAGAAAGTCAACAAGAGATGATTAGAAGGTGACTGAGCAGGGCTGGCAGCACAGCTGAGGCTGGGAAGCTCATAAATTGGTAATGGAACCAATTCAGCATGGTTATGTGATTTTTCTCTAGCATTGGAAGGCAGGGAAGGAGAAAACAAGCAGTTGGATTGACACAGCATTGGGGATGGAAAGGAGGCACAGCTGTGGAAGGAGGACAAGGAGATGAAGGAGATGGAGGCATGGATGACAGTGCCCTTGCAGGGACGGGTGATTAAATCTAGCCAAGGAAGGGAAGAAGGGCAAGGCCAAGTGAGGTCTGACAGCCTGTAAAATCAGGTGCCAGTTACATCAGAACACATATGTCCATATAAGGTTTTGTATTTGTAGGCTTTGACTAGATACAAATCAGGGTTCCCCAGAGAAACAGAATCAATAGATACAGATACAGATATAGATAAAGATAGAGAGAAGAATGTTTATAATTAAGAACATTTATAATAAAGAACATTTATAATATATCATGTACATATATGATTTATTATGAAGTTATTGTAAAGAACTGGCTCACACAATTAGTGGCTGAGATGTCCCATGATTGGCCATCTTCAAAGACCCAGGAAAACCAATGGTGTAAATTCCAGTCCATGTCCAAAGGTCTGAGCACTGATCATGTAACTCCCAGTCCAAGTGCAGAAGACCATTGTCTCAGGCAGAAAGAGAGGGAGAGTTCAACCTTCCTCTGCCTCGTTGTTCTATCTGGGCCCTCAACAGGATGAGCCATGCCCTCCCCCCAACATTGGGAGGGGCCGTCTGCTTTACTCAGTCTACCAATTCAAAAGCTAATCTCTTCCCTCACAGACACACTCAGAGATAATGTTTAGCCAGATATGTGGGCATCCTGTAGTCCTGTCCAGTTAACACATGAAATCAGCCATCATAGACTTGATAACAGTAGCTTTCATTGTAACCCTTGGGATTTATGCACCAGGTATCATGCTAAGAGCTTTACATGTAGGGTTTCATTTAGTACTCTCTCACTTTGCAGAAGAGTAACTACAGTTCAGAAAAGTCAGATTACTGTGGACTTCTCTGACTCTAAGGCGCAGGCCCATGAATGTGTGGCCCAAAAGGGTTGCAGAGCTAGACTTCTGAGCATATGGATTTTGTAGGTTGGGTCATCTCAAGTGATGGGGATGAACAAGGTATAGGAGGTGACAACAGGACTGGATTGGTGAAGTGAATGGAAGCTGAGTCATTGACACTGAGGAAGTCAGAGCTGTCTGTGGCCAGAGAAAGGAATGCCTCAACAACAAGGGTGCTGAATTTGTGCCAGTGGTCCAGGAATCGGGGACCGCAGAGATCACAAGGAAAATGTAACTTCCCAGAAGCGGTAATCTGAAGAAGAACCAGCCTAAAGCCAACTAGAATAAATGTTTAAAGGCCAGGGAGATTCTGAGACTTGGCAAGAGGTGGCATCTCTCTTTTTGCAGGGTTCTCAGTTGTGGTGAGGGACCCCAAGACCATCCTCAGCTTCAATGATTCACTAGAAGGACTCACAAAACTCAGAAAAGCTGTTATATTCACGGCTATGGTTTATTACACTGAAAGGATTCAGATTCAAAATCTGCAAAAATAAAATAAAAATGGCATAGGGTGGCGTACAAGAGAAACCAGACGTGAGCTTCCAGGTGTCCTCTCTCAGTGGAAAAACACAGACAGGGCTTAATTCTCTCGGCAATGATATGTGCCTACGCACAAAATATTACCAGCCAGGGAAGCTCACCCAAGCCTAGATGTTCAGGGTTTCTATGGGGGTCAGTCATGTGGGCATGGAGCACCCACATGATATACAAAGACCTTCTTATCAGGCAGAGTATTCCAAGCATTTCTATCACTTACATTCTGATAATACCTCTTGAGCAGAGACGAAAATAAGTGGTTCCCTTACACCTAGCATTCTAGGCCGTGGACAACACTCAGCTTGTCTTCTCCATGCTGCAGTCCACCCTAATATTCATGAGTACCTCCTGTTTTATAATTCTCAATGAGTAACTCTTTTGTGGAGGGCTATTCTATTAGAGATCACCCATGAGAGTTTTGCCTGGGGACTGCTTTATGCCTACCTTTCCTCGACCAACAGGGGACCATTCTATTCCAACTGCCCTTGGGGAAGGGTGTTACAGCAGCAAAAAGGAAAAAGAAAAAAAGAAACCATGCTTAGATTTCCTTTTCCAAATGAACATTTCAACTTATGGCAGAGACAAAAGTTTGGTAGGAAAGGGATTTTGGAATTCCAAAGCAGAGCCTAATAAGACTCAGGGCATAAAGTTTAGTTAAGCAAAAAGATTTCATGACCAGTCAGAGCCAGCTTTTACCTCCACTCTTATTAGATTAAAAAATCTTAAGTAGAAAGAGGGTGAAACTAGGAAACCCCGTCTCCACTAAAAAAAATGCAAAAAACTAGCCGGGCGTGGTGGCGGGCGCCTGTAGTCCCAGCTACTCAGGTGGCTGAGGCAGGAGAATGGCGTGAACCCGGGGGGCGCAGCTTGCAGTGAGCCGAGATCGCGCCTCTGCACTCCAGCCTGGGGCACAGAGCAAGACTCCGTCTCAAAAAAAAAAACAAAAAAACAAAAAAACAAAAAAACTAGGAGTGGTCTGAGAGAAGCCTCCGCGTCCTGATTCTCTAGGGTCAAGTCCATGAGCAGACTCATAAGAACCATAAGCCCAAGAGCAGAAGGAACCCACATTTACCTGCTGAGCAGGCCTGAGGCAAATAAATAAGGTCTGGGAATTCTCCATCTGTATCCTACCATGGAGCCGCAGTAATGGAGAATTGCCTTGAAGGGTTCAGGGAGACAGGCTTGACCTCCCAGGCCCCTATAAAAAAATAGGCCAGATGCTTCCCATTCAACCTTTTTGTTTTTGTTTTGTTTTGAGACAGAATGTCACTCTGTCACCCAGGCTGGAGTGCAGTGGCACCATCTCTGTTCACTGCAACCTCCACCTCCCAGGATCAAGCAATTCTAATGCCTCAGCCCTCTGAGTAGCTGGGATAACAGGTGTATGGCACCACACCTGGCTAATTTTTGTATTTTTAGTAGACAGGTTTTTGCCATGTTGACCAGGCTGGTCTCAAACTCCTGGCCTCAAGTGATCTGCCTGCCTTGGCCTCCCAAACTGTTGGTATTACAGGAGTGAGCCACTGCACCTGGCCTCCCATTTGATTTTTAGGGTTCATGAGCCCTAATGTCCCATTGTTTTCTTGTGAGGCTACAAAGTGAACTTTATCAACTAACCACAGGGAAAAGATGAAAACTCGGATATCGCAAAGGTGGTCAGCAAAGATGGGCAGTGACAACAGAGCCAATGGGAACAAGGGTGTGGTAGAGATGCAGAAGAGAATATGTGGTGGTCAAGAATCAGAAACCACTCCCAACGGCTTCCCGGTAGTCAGGTCTCCTGGAAATAAGATATAATTGCGGAGGGAGGAGGAAAGAGGGGAGCTGTGATCTGGTTGAGAAAAATCTTGAATTAATTAGTTTTCCTAAAATGGCTAAGAATGAATATTCATTGTCAGTGACATGGAGCTGGAGGTACAAATCAAATTCAGTTATGGAAATAAAAAGAGAGTTGTCTTTTATTTTGCAAACCTGAGTTTGAGGTCTAGGAAATGAGCACTTGCCACATTTCAAGCTCTTGGAAGTTCACAGATAAGAGGATAGGTGACGTCATTGGTAGTAGCAAGAACAGCAGGATTTTTTCATGCTATGTATACAGATGTCAGTTTTTCCAAATTGAATGTTGAGATGCATTGTTCTGACCATGGAGCACATCTATAAGGGACTGCCTTCAAAAACGTGACAGTGTGTGCCTAGGATATCTTCTTTCTGAATCAAGAGCCCAACCATTCCTGAGCAGGCCGACATAGTGACCTGAAGAGAAGATGTGTACAACTTCTAGATGTGTGAAATTGTCTCAGAGATGCAGACTGGGCCCCAAAATGTTGGAATATCTGAAA
>NW_012101310.1:2608437-2648931 GCF_000951045.1 Mandrillus leucophaeus | reverse complement strand
GGGTCAAGTCCATGAGCAGACTCATAAGAACCATAAGCCCAAGAGCAGAAGGAACCCACATTTACCTGCTGAGCAGGCCTGAGGCAAATAAATAAGGTCTGGGAATTCTCCATCTGTATCCTACCATGGAGCCGCAGTAATGGAGAATTGCCTTGAAGGGTTCAGGGAGACAGGCTTGACCTCCCAGGCCCCTATAAAAAAATAGGCCAGATGCTTCCCATTCAACCTTTTTGTTTTTGTTTTGTTTTGAGACAGAATGTCACTCTGTCACCCAGGCTGGAGTGCAGTGGCACCATCTCTGTTCACTGCAACCTCCACCTCCCAGGATCAAGCAATTCTAATGCCTCAGCCCTCTGAGTAGCTGGGATTACAGGTGTATGGCACCACACCTGGCTAATTTTTGTATTTTTAGTAGACAGGTTTTTGCCATGTTGACCAGGCTGGTCTCAAACTCCTGGCCTCAAGTGATCTGCCTGCCTTGGCCTCCCAAACTGTTGGTATTACAGGAGTGAGCCACTGCACCTGGCCTCCCATTTGATTTTTAGGGTTCATGAGCCCTAATGTCCCATTGTTTTCTTGTGAGGCTACAAAGTGAACTTTATCAACTAACCACAGGGAAAAGATGAAAACTCGGATATCGCAAAGGTGGTCAGCAAAGATGGGCAGTGACAACAGAGCCAATGGGAACAAGGGTGTGGTAGAGATGCAGAAGAGAATATGTGGTGGTCAAGAATCAGAAACCACTCCCAACGGCTTCCCGGTAGTCAGGTCTCCTGGAAATAAGATATAATTGCGGAGGGAGGAGGAAAGAGGGGAGCTGTGATCTGGTTGAGAAAAATCTTGAATTAATTAGTTTTCCTAAAATGGCTAAGAATGAATATTCATTGTCAGTGACATGGAGCTGGAGGTACAAATCAAATTCAGTTATGGAAATAAAAAGAGAGTTGTCTTTTATTTTGCAAACCTGAGTTTGAGGTCTAGGAAATGAGCACTTGCCACATTTCAAGCTCTTGGAAGTTCACAGATAAGAGGATAGGTGACGTCATTGGTAGTAGCAAGAACAGCAGGATTTTTTCATGCTATGTATACAGATGTCAGTTTTTCCAAATTGAATGTTGAGATGCATTGTTCTGACCATGGAGCACATCTATAAGGGACTGCCTTCAAAAACGTGACAGTGTGTGCCTAGGATATCTTCTTTCTGAATCAAGAGCCCAACCATTCCTGAGCAGGCCGACATAGTGACCTGAAGAGAAGATGTGTACAACTTCTAGATGTGTGAAATTGTCTCAGAGATGCAGACTGGGCCCCAAAATGTTGGAATATCTGAAAAAATTCATGGAATAAAACCAAACTCCCTAGTGTGAAAAATAAAGCTTTTCAGGTCGTGGTCTTGATTTCCTGACCCACCTCTCTGAGGTTTCCCAGTGCCACTCTGATCACGATGCGCGCTGGCAAGCCTCTAAACCTACGGTGTGCACCTGCTTCGGGGACTTTGCACAGCCTATTCCCTTTGCTTGAATTGTCATCCCCACCCTTGTTGGTCTGGCTACTCCTATTTATCCTTCATGTCTCAAGTTGAACTTACCTCTTGGTCTTAATCAGTTTGGGCGACAGTTTAAAAAAAATACCATAAACTAGATTGCTTAGAAACTATAGAAACTTGTTGCTCACAGTTCTGGAGATTGGGAAGTCCAAGATGAATGTGCTGGAAGATTCGATGTCTGGTAAAAGTCCCCTTCCTGATTCACCAACAGTGCTTTCTGGCTATGTCCTTATATGGTGGAAGGGATGAGGTCTACGTCAGACCTCACTTATAAGGGAGCTAATCCCATTTATGAGGGCTCTGCCTTCATGACCTAATCATCTCCTAGAGGATCCACTTCTTAATGCTTTGGGGATTAAGATTTCAACATATGTTTGACTTCCTCTCATTATTGGGTATACACCCAAAGAAATAAAAACTGTTTTATTATAAAGACACATGCACATGTATGTTCATTGCAACACTATGCACAATAGCAAAGACATGGAAGCAACCCAAATGCTCATAATGGTAGACTGGATAAAGAAAATGCGGCACATATAAACCACGGAATACTATGCAGCCATAAAAAAGAACGAGATCATGTCCTTTGCAGGAATATGGATGAAGCTGGAGGCCATTATCCTTAGCAAACTAATTCAGGAACAGAAAACCAAGTACTGCATGTTCTCGCTGATGAGTGGGAGCTAAATGATGAGAACACATGGACACATAGAGGGGAACAACACACACTAGGGCCTGCCCTTGTGTGGAGGGTGGAAGGAGGGAGAGAATCAGAAAGAATAACTAATGGTTACTAAGCTTAATACCTGAGTGATGAAATAATCTGCACAACAAACTCCTGTGAAACAAGCTTACCTCTATAACAAACACGTGCATTTACCCCTGAATTTAATATAAAAGTTTTTTTAAAATTTAACAAAAAAAGATTTCAACATATGAATTCTGAAGAGGCACAAACATGCAGACCATAGCACTCTTTCAGGAAGCCTTCCCAAATTTTCCCAAAGTGGTTTCATTGCCCTTCCCATGAACTCCCATGGGATCCTGGGCCTTCCCTGGCTGTAGCAGGACTTAGAAGAATGTATTTAATTGTCCATCGACTTATTCATCTCCCTCACTAGACTTTCAGCTACTTGAGGTGTATCTTGATCATCGTTGCATCCCCAGAGCCTAACGCTGCCCAGGGCAATGAGAATCTGCCCAATAAATACTCACTACCCCAACAGAGTTAATGACTCATGGAGAAGGAATAGCTTTGACCTGAACTACTTTGGAAAATCCAGGCTTACCAGTCCACTTCCCAAAGGGAAATAGCCCCCAGGAAATAGACATCAGAATCAGGGTTGTGGCCAAATAATTTTTCTTCACTTATTTCCTGGCAGAAATTAATGCCCTGAGCAGCAATGTGAGACTTCTTATTCTTGGAGGAAGAGAAATCCCCCAGGGTAGTTAACCCAAATCAACAGGTGCACAGCCACTCTCTCTGGAGGGTCTGTTTGTGCCAGTTCCAGAAGGCAGAACCTCAGCATCCCCATTCCTGAGGCTGTGGTTCAGAGACTGGGCTGTTGGGGTTGACTGTGTGGGCACTCCCCATGGGCTTGTTCTTTGCTCCGGGGCTTTTCTTATGAATGTCCTGAACAGAAAGACTCACTGGAAACCTTCCCGATGGAGGCTCTGTGCCGGGCACTCACACAGAGCATATGATTTAATCCTCACAGAAACACTGAGAGATAAAACCATTACTCTCAGATTTATAGAGGTAAACACTGAGGTTCAGAGAGGTTAAATAGCTCACTTGAAGATCAGCTAGTCAGAGGGTAAGTTGTTCTTGAGAAAAATAAATAAACAACCTCCATCATGTGGCTGTTCTGTTTTTACACTGCTATGGCAAAAAAAAATAAAATAAAAACATGCAATACTCCACTATGTGTTTTCAAAAGCTCCCAGTGAGACACACACACACACACACACACACACACACACACACCCCATTAAGAGTCCAGCAGGTGATAATTGGTGTTGCTACAGCATGAAAGACAAGAGGGAACTGTGAAACTCTCCACTATCCTGGGAAAGAATCGGGCATTTTCTATTTGGTTAACCATGGCATAAGGTAAAGATTTAAGCAATAGTTTCCCATGCTTCTGATTTAAGTTTAAAGTTTCCAGGAAGAGCAGAATGTATCAGTTCGTTAGCTCTTTGCCTTTCTTTTTTTTTTTGAGATTATGTAAGCTGTTTACTCTCACAAATAGCCAGGTGAGTTTGAGTGCTGTTCGCTGGCTCACACATCAATGTTTCATGCAGTCATTAATCGTTCACAGATTACTTTATTCTCTGCACATGCCCTCTAATGTTCCTTTATCTTAGTTGATTGGCTTGAGTTATAAGTTCCAATGCCTATGAGAAGTAGACACATAATATAAAAGAATCCCCACCATCCCCATTTAGCATAGTACTGAAAGTCCTGGCCAGAGAAATCAGGCAATGGAAATAAATAAAAGGCATTCAAATAGGAAAAGAAGAAGTCAAGCTATCTTTGCTGATGATATGATTCTATACCTAGAAAACCCTAAAGACTGTGACAAAAGGCCCTAGAGCTCTAAAATGACTTTGGTAAAGTTCCAGAATGCAAAATCAATGTCAAAAATCAGTAGCATTTCTATACACCAATAACATTCAAGCTGAGAGCCAAATCAAGAACACATTCCCACTTACAATAGCCACAAAAGAATAAAATATTTAGGAATATAGTCAACCAAAGAAGTAAAAGATCTCTACAAAGAAACTTACAAAATACTGCTGAAAGAAATCACAGACTACACAAATAAATGTAAAAACATCCCAAGCTAATGGATTGGAAGAATCAACATCATTAAAATGACCATACTGCCCAAAGCAATTTACAGGTCCAACACTATTCCAAACTATCAAAGTCATTTTTCACAGAATTAGAAAAAATTATTCTAAAATTCACATGAAACCAAAAACGAGCCTGACCATACTGCCCAAAGCAATCTACAGATTCAATGCTATTCCTATCAAGTGACCAATGTCATTTTTTACAGAATTAGCACAAAAAAAATTCTAAAATTCATCTGGAACCAAAACAGAGCCCAAATAGCCAAGGAAATGCTAATCAAAAAGAACAAAGCTGGAGGCATCATGCAACCCAACTTCAAACTATACTATAAGGCAACAGTAATCAAAACAGCATGGTGCAGGTACAAAAATAGACACATAGACCAATGGAACAGAATAGAGAACTCAGAAATAAAGCTGCACACCTACAACCATCTGATCTTTGACAAAGTTTAGAAAAATAAGCAATGGGGTAGGGACTCCTATTCAATAAATGGTACTGGGATAACTGGCTAGCCATATGCAGAAGAATGAAACTGGACCTCTACCTTTCACCACATACAAAAATTAACTCAAGATGGACCAAAGACTTAAAGGTAAGACCTCAAACTGTAAGAATCCTAGAAGAAAACCTAGGAAACACCATTCTGGACATAAACCTTGGGAAAGAATTTATGACTAAGTCCTCAAAAGCAATTGCAGCAAAAACAAAAATTGACAATGGGGACTTAATGAAACTAAAGAGCTTTTACACAGCAAAAGAAATTACCAACAGAGTAAACAGACAACCTATGCAATGGGAGAAAATATTTACAAGCTATGCATCCAACCAAGGTCAAATATCCAGAATCTATAAGGAACTTAAACAAATCAACAAGCAAAAAACAAATAACCTCCTCAAAAAGTGGGCAAAGGACATGGGCAGACACTTCTCAAAAGAAGACATACAAGCAACCAACAAACATATGGAAAAATGCTCATTATCATTGATCATCAGATAAATGCAAGTCAAAACCACAATGAGATAGCATCTCACATCAGTCAGAATGGCCATTACTAAAAAGTCAAAAAACAGCAGATGCTGGAGAGGCAGTGGAGAAAGGAAAATGCTTATACATTGTTGGTGGGAATGTAAATTAGTTCAATCACTCTGGAAAGCTGTTTGCAGACTTCTCAAAGAACTTAAAACAGAACTACCATTTGACCTAGTAGTCCCATTACTGGATGTATATTCAAAAGAAATAAATCATTCTACCAAAAAGATACAAGCCTACAGCCATACCATCCTGAACATGCCCGATCTCATCTGATCTCAGAAGCTAAGCAGGGTCAGGCCTGGTTAGTACTTGGATGGGTGACACATGCACATGTATGTTCATCACAGCACTATTCACAATAGCAAAGACAGGGAATCAACCCACGTGCCCATCAATAACAGTTTGGATAAATAAAATGTGATACATATACATCATGGAATGCAATGCAGCCATAAAAAAGAACAAAACCATGTCCTTTGAAGCAACATGGATGCAACTGGAGGCCGTATCCTAAGTGGATTAATGTAGGAACAGAAAAACAAATACTGCATGGGAGCTAAACAATGGGTATTCACGGACATAAATAAGGGAACAGTAAACACTAGGAACCACTAGAGGGGAAAGAGAGGGAGGCAAAGGTTGAAAAACTGACTATTGGATACCATGCTCACTATCTGCATGATGGGATCAGTCATACCCAAACCTCAACATCATGCAATATGTTCAAGTAACAAACCTGAACATGTACCCCTGATTCTAAAATAAAAATTGAAAAGGAATACACAGCCACGTATGGGTGTTCCTAAGCAGAAAATAGAATCTTGTATTTATTTTGTCATGTTAAAAAAAATTGGGCCAGGCGCGGTTGCTCACGCCTGTAATCCCAGCACTTTGGGAGGCCAAGGTGGGCAGATCGCCTGACATCAGGAGTTCAAGACCAGCCTGACCAACATGTTGAAACCTTACCTAAAAATACAAAAAATTAGCTGGGCATGGTGGCAGGCACCAGTAATCTCAGCTACTTGGGAGGCTGAGACAGGAGAATCACTTGAACCTGGGAGGCAGGGGTTGCAGTGAGCCGAGATTGCACCATTGCACTCTGGCCTGGGCAACAAGAGTGAAACTCCAATTCAAAAAAAAAAAAACAAAAAACAATTAACAGTCCCAAGAGGCTTACTTGGAGGGATATGTAATGACTTAGAGTATGGACTCCATCTGCAGGGGGCACCATGACTCAACTCCAGCCAATGGTTGCTACATAGAATCCCAGAGTCCCTGTGCCTGGGCCTTCTGATTTGCCCCAGCCCACAAAAAAAAAAAAAAAAAAAAAAAAAAAAAAAAAAAAAAAAAAAGTCATTAATCTGGAATTTTGTATGAAAGTTCCTGATTTGTAAAACACTATGTGGTCCAAATAGCATATGCCTGTGGGTAATTTTCTAACCAGTCTGTGACTCCTGTAATACCACCTGCAACAGACCCCAGGATCCAGGTCTTGAGTGAGCTCACCAGAGAGCTCAGACAGCCCTGAGCAGGTGTAGAGGGGCAGCTGTGGGGCACAGCAGCAGGAAGGTTCTGTGTCTGATGAAGTCTCAAGCATTGAGCCAAGGAAGAAAGAAACTATCTGTCCTGTCGGAAAAGTACAATGCTCAACAAGTCCTATGGTCTCCATTTTAATATTTTTGGTTATCACTGCAACGGTAGCATCTGCTCAGGCAATACGAGACAGGGCTCTGGGAACATTATGTGACACCTTTTATCTCAGCCCTGGGTGAGGTGAACTGCAAGTACAACTATTTACAAGCAAGACAATCACAGGTACAGAGGTGTGCCAACATGCTCAGTGAAATTCAGAGGGAATCTGACCAAGAGCTTAAACAGATTTCCAAAAGGGTAGTGTGAGGTGTTAGAAGAAGCAGAGCTGATAGGAAAACTCATAACAGCATGTTCCTCCTCAGAAGCATCTTTTGTTTATTTGCAAGGATGCAGTGAGGGCTTGGCTAGACCCCAGGGATATGCCGGTGAACCACACTGACCATGTTCATCAGTGGAAGTCAAAGTCAAGAGGAGGTCCTTGAGTTCTGCACTGTCCAGGCAAGATCACCCTTCACCTAGTCCTGCCATTCTGACAGCAGGACTCCCTAAATTCATCCCTCAGTACCCTGCCTTTCTTCCCCTAAACCTCTGTGAACCCCAGATCTGACTACCCCCAACTTCCCAAACCTACTCACTGGGTCACTGGAATGCATGATCTATTATCAGCAAAATCACTTTATCTTCAATTGCGACTCTAAACATTCCCTTCACCTTTCTGTCCTCACAGAATAAGGAGCCCATCAAGAGCAGAATGTGATGAAACAATAATTATATTAACACCAAACATTTATATGTGCAACCACTGTCCCTAGCTTAGTTTAAGCACAGCTCCTATATCTATTCCTCGAACTTCACAACAATTCCATAAGCCTATTACCATTCTATCTTCTGATGAGGAAACGGAAGCACGAAGAGGTCAATTAATTAGCCCAAGATCACAGAGTTGAGAAGTAGTGCATTAGAAACACAGGACTTGAATCGAGATAGTTGGAGCCCAAACCCTGTGTATGTAATCACTGTTATATACAGTGGTACAGAATGGTCTGTGGTCAAAGATGCAACTCCAAGAAGCAGCAACAGAGGCAACAACAGGGAGGAAACATTAGGAGGGCTTCGCATCCATTAGGTTCCAGAACTAGCCCCTAAGAAAATCTCAAAGCTCCTGCAAAGATGCCGTTTCCCCTGCTGTCCTCTGAACAGGCAGCTGATTTTTTCATTCCCATGCCCCTTGTTCCACTGGGCCTGGAGGTGAGGCAGGACTCCTTTTTGCCTGTTATTGATCTTCCACACCACTACCCCCAACACTCCCGGCTTTAAGGGTCATGTCGCCATACTGCACAACCCACTACCCTCCTTGTCATAGTCAACTATTGAACCCTGTGTCATTCCCCTCATTTCTACAAGATCCTGGCACCTGGGTCATGGTCACCCTCTCCAATACTACTTCAGCTGTGATTCTCAGTGATTTCACTTCCCATAGAGAAATCCCTGCAAAGCGCTGGACTGTCCATTCCATGACCTCCTCTTTTCAGGGGATTGTTTTCCTCCATTCTGACTCAGCCACTCTCTCTTATACTCATACCCTAGACATTTTTACCCAAGCAGTTGGTAAAATTATCAATTTTATCTATTATCTCAATTATCTCAATTATTATCTCTATTATCTCAATTCTAAGAATCCTACTTTCCAACCACCACTTCTCGTTTTTAGATTGCCAGTTCCAAAAATTATTGACCCCTCTATAAACTAAATATATGATTATACCTAAATACATGATCAATACATGGTTGTACTGTCCCTCAACTCCTCCACTGCCTCACTCGTCTTATCCAGCTTCCATTCAAGTAGGTGCTCTTACCATACTCCCTAGAACACACTCCAGCTCCTTTTTTCCTCACTCCCTAATTCTCACCTAGGGAAAATATCCTCAGCCCTTATTAAATCTCACTCTCTAACTATTGTGAACCTTTATTCAAGCAGCTGAACTTGGTGGGAGAAAAATATGCAGACATATTGACTGACTTATTTCAAATGCATGAGATCCTACCTCAAAAGGCCCAAATGCTACGTTCCAGTCCTACTCCATTTCACAAGTCATCCATTCATATGCTTTTCTGCCTAGTGTGATTGCAGAAAATTCAATTAAGGGACCAAACTATTATTTTGTAACTTCTTTCCCCCCCCTCACTCTGGACTAAGAAAATAGAAGCAATCAGAAGAAAATGTTGCAGGCTTCCACCAACACATCTACCACCCTCAGGGCATTTTTCCTATAAGCTCTGCATTCCCACTCAACACCACAGATGAACTGAAGGCTCTAAGGCCAGCCCTTCTCCTTGAACCCTAGGTCCTCATTCTCTTTTTCAATACCAAGGTCATTGATCAGTCAGCCACGCTGTCTCCTGCACCATCAAATTTTCTCTCTCTTCTTGACCTTTTCCATCCAATGCAAAACACAAACCCTTTGCTTACCCTTCATTTCCTTCTAGTTCCCACACATTTCTCTGCTCTCCTTTGCAGAATGATCTCCACTTTTTTTTTCCATCTTGAACTCAATCCTTTGGGCTTTTTTGCCCATTGCTTCACCAAACAGCCCTTATCTAGGTTCCCAATAACCTCCATGTTGCAAAGCCCAATCATCAATTCTCGGTCTTCATCTTACTCAGTCTCTCAGAAACATTTGACAATGTTTGTCCCTCCCTTCTTCCTGAAAGTCTTTATGATTTGCCTCCAGGTTGCTGTTTTCTCTTGAGTCTCCTTCTACATCACTGGCCACTCCTTCTTGGTTGTTTCTCCTGGTCCCTGCTCAGATCTCAGACGTCTGAACATCAACGGCCCCAGATCCAGCCCTCTGCTTTCTTTTCCTGGTCTACCGTCCTCACTAGAGACCTCTCTAAGACCTCACTAAAGCTCAAGGTGTTAAATGCAATTTACACTGATGGCTCCCAGGTTTCTATCTTCTGCTAGACCGCTCTTCTGAATTCCATATACCTCAACCCAACTTTACATCTCAGCTGGATTCTTAACACACATCTCAGACTTTAAATGAACAAAACCCAACTCCTGAGTCATTCTCTCTCTTTCTCTCTCTCTCTCTGTCTGTCTTTCTCCCCTTGCTTAAAATAGCTTCCCGTCGCACTCAGAGTGAAAGCTAGGGCCACCTGCTGCCTCTCTGATTTCATCTTCCACCACTCTCTCATGGGATTATTCTGCAACAGTTGCATTGGTCTTCCTGCTGTTTCTTGAATATACCAAGCATGTTCCAGCCCTCAAAACGTTTGCACTTTCCATTTCCTCTTCCTTAATTGCCTTTCCTCCCAGAGAGTTTCACGATATGGTCCTTCACTGCTTTCAGTCTCTGTTTGCATGAAACTTTATTCGAGAGACTTTTTCTGACCGCAGTGTTAGGTAGCAATTCCGTTTATCCCCATCCCTAGAACCAGAATGGAAGTTCTAGGTGGGCAGGCTGTATCTGAAGGGCTTAGAACTGTACCTAGAGTGTGTATAGGTAATTTGTAGCTATTTGTGGTAGCCTCCTGTCCTTTCGGAGCTCACACTCTAGTAAGACAGACAAACATTGAACAATTAATGACACATATAATTAATCCTATTGCTGATAAGTGTTGTGAAGAATAATTATAGGCCAGACGTGGTGGCTCATGCCTGTAATCCCAACACTTTAGGAGACCAAGGCAGGGAGATCACCTGAGGTCAGGAGTTCGAGACCAGTCTGGCCAACATGGTGAAACCCTGTTTCTACTAAAAACACAAAAATTAGCTGGGCATGTTGGTGCACACCTGTAATCCCAGCTACTCAGGAGCCTGAGGTGGGAGAATCACTTGAACCTGGGAGGTGGAGGTTGCAATGAGCTGAGGTCATGCCGCTGTACTCCACCTGGGTGACAGAGCAAGACTCCCTCTCAAAAAAAAAAAAAAAAAAGAATAATTATAGAGCAAATTAAGAGTATACAAGTAGCATATTCAAGAATGTTATGTAAAAAGGAACATGGCTTCCAGATCCTAAGCTATGTGAACTCTGTAACTCCTTAAAGTTCAGAGTTATGTGTCTCTTAGAAAAAAAAAAAAAAAAAAAAGGATGAGATAGACATATTCAAATTGGTTTGTCCTAGGCATTTCCAATTCTCAAGCATTCATTTACCCAGATAACTCTGCCTCTACTTTTAGCCACGTGTAAAGCATCCTCAAGGTAGGTGGCAGAGCAGAGAAGTGACCCTCTACGTCCAATCCTTTAGCAGTAGAGAGTTTTTGATTTGCTCAGATGCCACTGTGCCTCTAAGACTTCCAGCATCCTGTGCCTGGATTATGCCTTCCCTGTATCAACTTAAAGATGCAAGTAGATGCAAGTAGACACATGGGACAAGAGATTTCATTTCATTTGGTGACACCTTCTATAGTATAGACATAGCGAGAGCTTGATCAATGATGGATGGGTGGTTGGATGGAGGCATGGATAGTTAGGGAGCAAATGAGAAAGGTTTCAGATGGTCCAGGTTTTCCTCACTCTGGTTCCTCAGGTTCCTTGCCATTCCCTACAGAACAAGAAGAAAAATTCAAGAAGAATCTACGCCAGCCTGGTGGTTAGATCCTCAATTCCCATACCTTGGAGTTGTAATGCCAGGGAAAAGAACTTTCCACAAACACCCTCACCAACCAGCATCCTTCAGCCTTTTTTGGGACCATGGTGGTTGGGACATCATCTTGAATCGAGCTTCCTATCCTGGAGCTCAAAGGTGGCTCCTTGTGCCTTTGGTCATTATCATCACCTACCATCATAGGCTTTGTGAATCAGTTCCTTGACCTCATCTTTTCCACTGATTTTTTTCCTCCATCCTAACTCAGCCACTCCCTCCCATAGTCGTACCCCAGATTCATTTTATAGAAGAGGCAGGGGGAAAATGAAAGTCAGAAAAGGTAAAGTGAAATGCTCAAGGTCAACATCAAGAATTAATGAGAAAGGTGGGACTTGATTCAAAGCTGCCAATCCCTCAACAGCGCTGCAACACCCTCTAGGAAATGAGCTCTGTATCCAGCCCCTTGCCCCTTGCACTTTGAATTCAAAGTTGCTGCTAGGGGATGAGCCAGGTTCCCAGTGAACAACCAATCCTTGGTCCTTCCGCCAGGGCTGGGCCCAAGTTAAGCAGACACTGAGCCAGGAAAGGGCGGGCAGAGGAGATTCTGCTCTGCTTCTAGATCATACTCCTGCCCAAAAAGATTGCAAAAAGAGAGCAATTAAAGCCAGCATCCGTCCAGCCCTTAAGCCAGAGGTTATGTGCTTGCCTGGGGGATGGAGTATAAAATATCTGCTGGATGTGCACCACATTCATCTTGTTCTCTGTGCCCCCGGAGTGTGCTGTTTACTTTCTTACTGGAGGTGCAATTATTTAACGAGGTGCTGAAGCCTGGGGAAGATTGCACATTTTAATCAAAGCACCAAATGAGTGAGTCTAGATGACTTTACAAAATGTATTTGAGGCGAATTTTGCACAGCAATGTCTGGATATCAGGTAATTAAGTGAAAAGGGAAATAACTTCCCAAGGGGTGTAAACAAACACACCAAGTCAGTCTCACTTCAGTGTTATGCTGAGTGGGGAAAATGGATTTCTGAGTGGACTGTGGACTACAACCCAGGGCTGCTTCCTCCGATGTCACAATAGGCTTTGTGGGGCTGGGAGCTGTGGGGCCAGGGTGCCTCCTACAGGTTGAAGGGAATAAACAACCCTCAGAGAAAGTCTTGTCGAATTTCTGCTGTTAAAAGAGGAAGAGGAAGCCTGAAGCCTGGAAGGGCAAAGTGACTTCCTCAAGGTCGCATGTCTGTTTAGGGGAGGAGCCAAGACCAGACGCTGGCTTTCTGATCCTCAGTCCTGTGTTGCTTCCAGTCCACCAGGCCAATGCTACCCAAATGTCAGCTACTGGGAACAACAAAGGCAATAACAATAACAACCCAATGACATCTAAAATAATGAGAGCTGACACGTATGAGTGTGTGTGCCAGGTTCTATGTCTTGTATGATGTCTCCATTTCTCATTACATATGTCCCAAAGATCCCAGAAAGAAGATACTATCATCCTCAGTCTAGAGGTGAGAAAACAGAAGCAGAACATTAAAGAAACCAGCCCAATGTTATACAAGTAGAGAGTGTCGTAGAACAAGTGCCAGATACTGATGCCCTGATATCCCATGGTTCCACAGTCTCTGAGCTTCCAGACCCTTCCCCAGGTCCCTAAGACTTCAGAAGCACAAGCCTAGAAACCTTCATCTCCAGGGTCCTGCTACTAAATCTTTTACTATATTTACCAAGTGATATTTGCTTGGGACCACACCTATCCTGATGAGTAACTCAGTCTTTTTGTCAGTTCTCACGAAAGCAAAACCAAGACAAAGTTGGAGCAAACAAAATGCAAGATGCATTTGCAAATGTGGTTACTTAGGAGTCTTGAGGGAGGGTCCCAGAGAACACCTTCCAGGCATCTCCTGAAAATCACCTTTTAGACATTTTCTTCCAAATTCCAGGGGTTTCTTTCCGGCTTTCTCATAGGCATTTCTTGCTCTTTCTCCTGCTTGGGTCTGGGCTGTGGTTCAGCTTTCCAGTTCTTATCTTTCCCCTTACTCCACCTTCTTCTGTCTCCTTTTTCTCTTTCCTGCTTTGTGAGGAAAAAAATAAACAATTCATTTCATTGGACACCCATGCCTTCAGGGTCTCTCACCTTCTGCCCGGAGCAGCTTATCAAGATATTTTCTCGGACAGAGGCAATTTCCTTGTTGGCCAGGGAGTCTAGAACTAGCTGCTAAGAAAATTCATTATTCACTTTGTGACACCAATAAATATGAGGTCTCCACTTCTATTTTTTTAGGCCCACATATGTGTTCCTTGCACAGCACATGGTTTCTGCAGGATAATTCACATTTGGGACCACGGAAGTTGAGCGTCTTCATTTATTATGTTTCTCCTGAACTTGTTCTTTCTTGACTTTCACCCTCAAGACATCATAATGATGCAAACTTTATACTGGCTGAGGCTGAAGGATGTCCACCTGCCTCCTGACTCCAACCCCTGAGCAACAGCTTTCTCAGAGAGCAGACATAGCAGAAGCTCCTCAAGAATAGAGTCCTTGGTTGGCTTAATTCTGTATCCCCAGAACCTAATACTGTATATGGCCTGCATACAAAAAGCACTCATCCATTCTACATACATTTATTGGGCACCTGCTATGGTCAAGGCCCTGTATTTTAGGTTTTGAAGATATACAAATAAAGAATATATAGTCCCTAAACTCAAAGTTGAGTCTATATCAGAGGTTCTTGAACTTTTGCAGATTTGGGACCCAGTGGTAAATTGGTAAAAGCCTTAGACCATCTTTCCAGAAAATATACAGTATTTTGGCATCAAATCCATGGTAGGTAGCAGCAATGGCCCTAGTTCTCTCTTTTCTGAATGATGCCCTTGGCCAGGCAGCGTGACCAACCTTCGCTCTGTGAGTAAGGGGACCTTCCCCAGCACTTGACGTTGAGCTCATCCATGTAACTTGCTTTGGTCAAAAGGATGTTAGTGGGAATGACCAATGCTGAAGCTGATGAAACAGGCTTGCATTTTGGGGCCTGATCTTTTGCATTTCTACCACCATCATGAGAAGGACCTCCTGGGTTAGCTTTCTAGTCCAGAAGGGAGATGGGAAGCATGTGGAACAGGGCCCAGTTGCCACAGCAAAGGCCAATCTCCATCAGCCAGCAGCCAGGTAATCCCAGAGGTGTAAACAAGCCCCTCCAAGAGTGGCAGGACCCCTGCCTCCTGAATACCAGCTGACTCCAGACACATAACAAATATTCACTTACTATGGGCCACTGAGGTTTTACAGTTGCTCTTATTCTGTATTATTGTGGCAGTAACCAAATAATACAAAATTTTAAGGGTATATCATGGATAGCCCAAAGGTCCATATACCCCAAGTTGAGAACTCCTGGTCTTTTAGGGGACACAGAGAAGGATTCGTGAATTACAGCATAGTAGAAAGAACAACATTGGAGTAAAAGCAAGCACCTAACAAGCTCTTGCTTTGCACAGGAGGTGATGTCCAATCTAAAATCTGAAGAACAGGCAGGAATAGATCAACGTAAGACAGAGAAGAAACTGTTCCAGAAGTGGAAATTAGCAAGCATGAAAACAATAAATTAGAGAAAGCAGGGTCAGTTCGTTATTTTGATGGGACTGCAAGCATTTTAGTTGTTCTTCAAACAGGTAGCTCTTCAAAAATTGAGAAAGGGGTCCTAAATACTTCCAAAATCTAAAGACGCTGATATATTTTTAAAACGAAGGTAGGCTGAAAGGGAACACAAAAATAACAGTACAACTTAAATATTTTTCATGGAACGAATAAACTCTTTTAACGTTGGAAGAAATATAATGATCTTCTGTGTGGCCCTATTTGAATGTAACATTAAATGCCTAATCATGTTCTTCATAAATGTGAGAACTGGGACTGGTGGCCTTCTTGTCCTCACACCCCAATCCAGTCTAAAATAGAGGGTGTGAAGACAGAGGGGGTGTTAGTGAGAGCTGAGACTCAATAATGTCTTGTTCAACTGAGTTGAAATGAAGTGAATAATTTTCAGATTTCAACAAGAAGGAAATGCACCCTGGCTGAGTAAGAGTCCTCTCCATTCACCTGCTCATGGGCAGCATAAACTGGAAAGCCCTCAACTCCAGTTACAGAGTTTGGTGCACAGACCCCCATCTTGGCCATCTTGATTCCCAAGAGACCCCCAGCCACTCCACGGGCCCCGCGGAATTGGTCCAAGTTGCCCACTACCCATGGCGAGGTACAGAGGTGATGATGGTGTCACACCACCACCTAGTGGCCACTCCTGATAAATCGTATTCTCCTTAACCTCTGGGATTTACAAGCTCGCCCAGGCGACTCTTCTGCTTGGGAAAGGACTGCCAGTGACTGGCAGGACCTAGAGTTCCTCTCTCTCGATATATCACGGGTGATATAAAGTGTTTTGCCCAAATCCCAGCATGGAACACTCAGAGCTTAGTAACCGCAATTATTAACATTACCATTATCATTGCCACGATACTGTAGAAATTCCTGAGTCTCTCTGAAATTAATTGGGCTACCGGAAAATGAGATTTTCAGAGATAATTAAGAATCCATTTCTCCTTTAATTTCATTCAATAAACAGGTACTAAATGTTTAATAGATGCCAGCACTGTGCTGTGTAACTGGGACAGCGTGAAGAAGATATAAAAATGGCTAAGATGCGGTCCCTGCTGTAAGACATTTCCAGTCCAGAAGGAGAAGTAGGCACGTAAACAGCCAGCTCTCAAGTGCTAAATAGAGACACAGCCGGAGTGCTGGCTATGACAGCGCGGAAGCAGCAGTGATTCATTTAGACGCCTGTGGTTTCCCTTAACTCTCAAAATAAAATCCTGGTCCTTACTATGGTCTTACAGGGTCTGGCGGGGCTGCCTCTCTACGCTGCTTCTGGGCCTCTCTCCAGCACCTTGGAGAGCTCCTGGCCTCAAAGAAGGAAGGGAAACTTCATGAGATTGAAGAGTAGGCAAAAGGCCGGGGGCGTTGCAGATGCTGTTTCTGAAGTCAAGGTTCTAGCTCTATGACCTTGGACAAGATACTTAACCTCTCTGTGTCTTATTAGCCTCATGGTGTAAAGGACGATGTTAATAACAGCACCTACCTCCTGGGGTCATTGTGAGGATTCGAAGACTTTATATTACAATATAAGGCACTCAGTCTCTGTGGCATGGTAAATCTTCCTTTTTCTTTTTTTTTTTTAAGACATGGTCTTTTCCTGTCTTCTGTCCCCCAGGCTGAAATGCATGGTGCGATCACAGCTCACTGCAGCCTCAACTACCTAGGCTCAAGCAATCCTCTTATCTCAGCCTCCCAAGTAGCTGGGTCTACAGGTGCTCATCACCACGCCCGGCTAATTTTTTTGTATTTTGTAGAGACAGGTTTTCCCCATGTTGCTCAGGCTAGTCTCTAACTCCCGAGCTCAAGCAGTCAGCCTGCCTTGGCTTCCCAAAGTGCTGGAATTACAGGCGTGAGCCACTGCACTTGGCCTATATCCTCCATGTTTTTATTAGCAGCTGTACTCTGCAAAAACCTCCTGGACTCTCCATGAGATGCGGATCCAACTTTGTAGACATTCAAGTTTTTGTGTTGTTGTTGTTAAACCTTAGTCCATCCTGTTTAAAGCTTTGCTTTCATATGTGATTCAGCACTCCCCACACATCCACTGAGGGCATTTGGAATTGGGGGTGCAGAAGAAGGTGCCTGGCAAGCTCCCTTTTTTTTTTATCCTTGATTTGTCCCTTTCATCAGCCTGTGTGATCTAAACCCTTTAGAGGCCTACCACTGGCCTGTGGCCCAGCAGCAAGGATGGGAGGAAGGAAGATTCTGCTCCCATTGCTCACGTGGCAATGTTCTGACTCATTCCTGTGCTGGTGACCTCTATGAGGGAGGATCCTGACGGAGGTGGTGTATTTGGCTTCTGTGGAAAGCTGTTCAGCCTTGCACTGCCCACTCCTGACTCTTTTTCTTCTTCTTTTTTCTTTTTTTTTTTGAGACAGAGTCTTGCTCTGTTGCCCAGGCTAGAGTGCAATGGCATGATCTAGGCTCACTGCAACCTCCACCTCCCAGGTTCAAGTGATTCTCCTGCCTCAGTCTCCTGAGTAGCTGGGATTACAGGCATGCACACCACACCCAGCTAATTTTTGTATTTTTAGTAGAGACGGAGTTTCACCATGTTGGTCAGGCTGGTCTCGAACTCCTGACCTCATGATCCACCCACCTCAGCCTCCCAAAGTGCTGGGATTACAGGTGTGAGCCATTGCGTCTGGCCCCTTGACTCCTTTCTAAAGAAGATCTCTGGAGGCGAACCATGTTGACCTTTGTCCATCAATTTATGTTCACCCTCTTCGCCAGGTCACCATCCTGTTGTCCAGTCTGCTAGACTGTGGCATCCACGTGGGCAGGACCTGTCCATCACCACTGTAGAGTCAATTCTGGGTATGGTGCCTGATGTATGTGTGTCTTCAACAAGTGTTCATGGTGTTTGCAATATTTTCCCTTCTCAGCATCAGGAAATAGATGGGATGAATATTTATGATCACTAACTGATATCCTTAGACAAAGGGAGGAGAGAGACCAAAAGGTTCACTCTGCATCTTTGGGGGCCTTGAGGGGTGCACGCATACAATAACTGCAAGTCCCTCTTGGGGCCTCGGCACTCAGAGATGCTGCTGGCCTGCTCTTATGATAAATACGCCTCTAAAAATATATTGGGAAAAATTCATCTCTTTGTATCCCAGTGAGGCAAAGGGAAGTGAAACAAGTCATTAAAATGAGACTTTTTGTCATCTCAGAGTTTCAGCTGTGACCCCAAAGCTAAAAACAATGGGTGCCAAGTAGACCCCCACTGAAATGCTGAACCACATGTGTAGGCTTGGCCAAGGGCATTGCCAAAAGCTACTTCTGCTTTCAATAGATGTGTACCCGTCACCAGGCTATGGAGGAAAAAGCCAAGACTCACAGGAGGTTGAAGAGATGCAAAGGATTAGATCTTTGAAGAGAGATATTGGTGTTGTGTGTGGGTTGCTCTCCACACATGGGTGAGAGCAAGCTTCCGGTGCAACACCTCAGGTCAGAGAAAGGACAGGACTTAAGGAGAACTATCGAGGCTCCCTGAAGCCTGGATGGCAGCCAGGCTCATTCCTAAAGAGTCTACAGGTAACAGGCGACAGCTGAATACAGAAGCTGCCACAGATGTAAGTTGCACTTACACTGAGGATGGGGGAAGGAGCCTCTGATGGGTGGTCCAGGAAAGAACCAGCCATGACCCTTCTAGAAAAAGACCCTGTCTGACATATACACCACAGAATACTACACAGCCGTAAAAAGGAATGAGACCATGTCCTTTGCAGGGACATGAATGAGGCTGGAAGCTATCATTCTCAGCAAACTAACACAGGAACAGAAAACAAAACTGCATGTTCTCACTCAGAATTGGGGGTTGAACAATGAGAACACATGGACACAGAGAGGGAACAGTATACACCAGGGCCTATTGCAGGGTGAGGGGCAAGAGGAGGGAATGTAGATGGGTCAATAGAGGCAGCAAACCACCATGGCACACGTATACCTATATAACAAGCCTGCACGTTCTGCACATGTGTCCTGGAACTTAAAGTAAAATTAAAAATAAAAAGAAAGAGAAAAAGACCCCGTCTGAATATGCCCAACAGTAAAAATGTTTAAATAGTTTTATTGAGACATAATAGAAAAGAAGTGCACATATTTAAAGGATGCAATTTGATACATACATGAAACCATCTCCGTAATCAAGATAAGGAACTTATCCATCACCCCCAGAAATGTCCTCCTACTCCTTTAGAATCCATCCCTCCCACCCTTCCCTTCGCCTCATTAAAAAGCAATCACCGCTCTGCTCTCTGTCACTGTAAATCAGTGCGTATTTTTGAGTATTTTATAGAAATGGAATCAGACAGTATGCATGCTTTTTTTGTCCGCCTTCTTTCACTCAGCGTAATTATTTTTAGATGCACCCATGTTGTTGTATCAAGAGTTCACTCCTTTTTATCGCTGAGTGGTACTCCAGCGTGGGAACGTACAATGATTTGTTTCTTCATTCATCTGCTGATGGGCATTTGGGATGTAGGTGGCAGGAATTTGACTAATTATCTTCTGCTCTCTTATTTTTAGAAAGATTCTGTTGTCACGTGTGTTGCTTTTATAATCAGGTTACCACTTAAGTGTTTTCTTTTTTGTTTTAAATGAAGAGGAAGAAAAGAAGCTTGCCTATGTGGGCTTCCTGCCAGGCGTGAGGCAATCTCAGCAGAAGGGGCTGTGGGCGTCCCATTGGGTGCGCAGCTGTCAAGAGAAAAAAGTCAAAAGCAGCCAACATGTGGTTTCCTCAGCTTTAGGGGCTGCAGTGAAAGGGCTCATGGAGGAAATCACAAAGTGCCATGTAGAGAGAGAGACGTGTGCTTACTGCCACATGCAGGTTACAGGCAGCTGCAGGAGGCCTCTTCTGTCCTTCCTCTCCTCCCCACCTATGACTCCAACACAGGAGGGTCCTAAAATGTCTGCTAGGGTGTCAGGGTAGTTAAGATGGGCATGGGTGGAGAAGCAACCGCAAGTATTTCCCCACTATGACTTCCAAACATGAAACAGGCCAAGTGATGGAAGGAGAGTCTGGAGTTTGTATATTAGACTAGACTAGATTTTCTCTTACCTAAAAGTAGCCAAGTAACATTATTATATTAAATTTTTTGTTATTGTCTAAGAGTGACCCCAAAAGCGACTGTATTCACCCAAAATGTTTTCCAGGGACAGAGATCAGGTAGAAATGGGCAGATGCAAAAAAGAATTTTCTCATTTAACGAACCAGTTGCCGAAGTTCTGATTGAATGGTACCATGAAGCAATAATTTCTACTTTAAGGAAGACCAAAAAATGACATATATATGCTTATATCCTTAAAACAAATTTGCGCCGGGCGCAGTGGCTCACGCCTGTAATCCCAGCACTTTGGGAGGCCGAGTCGGGTGGATCACGAGGTCAGGAGATCGAGACCATCCTGGCTAACACAGTGTAACCCCGTCTCTACTAAAAATACAAAAAATTAGCCAGGCATGTGGTCGGTGCCTGTAATCCCAGCTGCTCAGGAGGCTGAGGCGGGAGAATGGCGTGAACCCGGGAGGCGGAGCTTGCAGTGAGCTGAGATCGTGCCACTGCACTCCAGCCTGGGCGACAGAGCGAGACTCCGTCTCAAAAACAAACAAACAAACAAACAAACAAACAAATTTGTTTCTCCAAAGTCGTTGCCTTCTTTATACTTTCAAGGGCTCAACTTGAGGCCACAGATGAAGGCCCTCCACATCTATTCCCATCACGAAGCATTCGGGAAAGCTCCAGCCTATTCAGACCTTGTAAGAAGAATGTACAGAAGGATGGAAGCAATGCAGGCCACCTGGCTATCACTCGGCAATGCAGCCTGAATTTCGCCGAGAGGGAAACTGTGATGGTTTTCATCTCTGAGTGTGCTAAAATACTCGCCCCTTATAATCAAAAGAATCAAAGCACAGTCTTGCCCAGAGAGGAGAGACAACCTAATTTTACCAATGCCTGGAACAGTGAAGCCAGACTGAGGTATTGCAACTTTGTTAGTTTGTGGGGAAATTAAAAATTCAGCAAGGTCCTTGAGCTCTTAGGTGCAGAAATCCATTAGCCTTCCTTAAGGAGAAGCGCACCCCAGGAAAGGCCACGAGGATGGCACATCACTGAAAACTAGAAAGACGCCATTGCACATAACAGATTCGCTGTACATATTAGAATGAAAGATCCACACTTGACCATCATTCTACTTCAGGGAGTCCTCGCCAATGTACACGATAATCATAGCTACGTTTGTTGAGCCGCATCTCTTTCATCCTTGCGACATCCCTGTGAGGAATCTCATTTTACAGATGGAGAAACTGATATTCAGAAACATTAGATTACATGCCCAGTATCATATAGACAGAAGGCAGCAGAGACAGGATCAAACCCCGGTCTGCTTGGTTCCAAATCCCAGGATCTCTCTAGTATGTGACACCAACACTGTCGGCTGTTATTGAGTGAGATGGAGTGGGGAGAGGATGTATGGTTAGTGTCAAAGTTGGAAATGTTCTTCTTCTGAAATGCCAGATGGTTGTCACCAAGAGGAAAGGCCAGCAGACTATCTTCCAAGATGTCTCATAAACTAATATGGCTTACCTTGGGGAATTTTCCATCATCCTAGATCTGCTACTTGGATGCTACAGAATCTGAAAAGGGATCCATCTCTCAATAGAGACACTTTACCCAGGCACAGAGCACTGACAGATAAAACCAGAACACCAATGCCTTCATTTACTGTGAGAAATCACTGGCACAGAGACCTAAAAACTCAGATTCCATAAAATTAGCCCAATCTCTCACCATAGACAGACTCCAAGGAGAAGCCGAATCACAGACTGAAAGTTTGTGGTGAGCCTGAAGTCAGAACGAGGGAAGTTTAATAATCCAGTGCCTCAGGCATCCAGCTGAGATAGCTCAGTGTTTTCATTCCACAAGGAGGATAGTCTTGCCGGTGAGACCAGAGTCACATAACATATGTGGGCTCCACTCTCTGCCCTGACAAAACCAGAACTCTTCCAGTCACCGGTTAAGTGGAATATCCTAGGATGGATCCTGCTGATATTTACCTGTTGCACTCACGTTTCTTTTTTATTCCAGAGTTGACAAGTCCTTCCTCTGATGGACACATCCTTTCTTAATGGAAATATATTCAATCTGGTGGCTGCGGGGGCTTGTCTACCTGAGAGCTGTGCCTTCTCCTTCAGCAGATTTCATGTATCTGTACTGCGATCCACTGTGCCTAATTCCCCAAAAGGCCATCTTGCTTCCTTCATTTCCAAATCTGGGAAGGCAAGTGTCTGCTGTGCCCAGAGAAGGAAAGGTAGATGCATGCTTTTCTGTGAATACTCTTCTATACATGAATATTAGATTCTTTTTAAGGAAAGAAGCAGTTTTAATTAAGATGTATATAAACATTATATGCAGAGAACCCAAAAATAAGAAATGGATATTCACTTCCAAGTGCTTAACGAGGGCTTGGTGCCATGCTAGGGGCATTTAATAAGTACAGCAATTCAAGAAAATTGTTATTAGTGCCACCATTTTACAGTTAGGAGAACTGAAACTCAGAAAGATTAAGTGACTGCTGGTTTCAGGAGAACTGGGATTTCAACACCGGCCTGTCTGACTCTGAGCACTACCAGGAACCCAAGCACTAAAAAAAAGTGCTCATGTCTGTGAAGATGCATTGTGAGCTGCCAATGAGATATGGAAACTGTGTCCAAAACTGAAAGGAAAGTTGAGGAGCCATACATTCTAATCAGCTGACTGCTTTTTCAGCTAAAACATGAGTAACCTTCTAGAATGTTTTGCAGAGGCTTTGATACCTGAACTGGTTGCATTTCCACAATGATACCATTTAAATCCAACTGGACTATCTTTCTGCAACAAACCAACACAGGAACTCCTTCGCTTCATGCTATTTCAATCCCTAGGGTGGTGAGGTCAAAGGCAGCCAAGCTCCTTCAGACATAAAGGAAAATACAAAGTCATCATCAGAAGCCCATGGCTGTGGTTACAGATGTACAGAGCTCACCCACACTTGCGAGCAGTGAATCCTTTAAAGAAATATAAGTTGCTCATTTACAACAACAAAGACTTGGAACCAACCGAAATGCCCATCAATGACAGACTGGATAAAGAAAAGGTGGCACATTTACACCATGGACTACTATGCAGCCACGAAAAAGAATGAATTCATGTCCTTTGCAAGGACATGGATGAAGCTGGAAACCTTCATTCTCACCAAACTAACAGAGAACAGAAAACCAAACACCACGTGTTCTCACTAAGAAGTGGGAGTTGAACAATGAGAACACATGGACACAGGGAGGGGGACATCACACACCGGGGCCTGTTGAGGAGTGGGGAGCAAAAGGAGAGGGAGCATTAGGACAGATACCTAATGCATGCAGGGCTTAAAAGTCTAGATGACAGATTGATAGGTGCAGCAAACCACCATGGCATATGTATACCTGTGTAACAAACCTGCACATTCTTCACATGTATCCCAGAACTTAAAGTAAATTTAAAAAAAAAAAAAAAAGACAAAAAAAGGAATATAAGTTGCTCAAAGGGATTGGGAAAAGCTTGCTGTAGCCATGACCTGGATGCAGTCCACTGGGAATTCTTCAATACCTCCCATCATTCAGACAGGCCCCCGAGATCACAGTCCTGGTAGCTCCTACTTAGCAGTCCCAAAAATACCCTGTCCTTGGCTTCCTGGTCCTTGTCATTTTATGCTGTGAGAAAAGAAAGACAAAAAGAAACACTTGGACGACTCTCACTCCCAGAGATAACAAGACCTGAAATACGGGGCAGAAGGAGCATGAGGAGATTATGGATTGTCATCCCAGTAGAACGCTAGCTTCAGATTTCTAGCACCAGGTCACTTCTGCAACTGAGACATAGCGTGGCCAAGACAGCATGGGTCCTTTGTCACTGAGGAGCATTCTTGGTATATGCAGTTCATGGTTCCAGGCTGTCAAGATTTGGAAGGAAAGGAAAAGGAAAGTAAGGAAAGCGAAAAACATAGGCATTTATAATTTTTTTTAAAAGCATATTTGATTTCATCTAGCTCCCCAAACAGTACCATCATTATCTGCATTTTTATGGAGGAGGAAGTGGAAGTACAGAGAAGTTAAACACACATACTGAAGTCATAGACTTGGTAGGATCGAACTCGGGCCTAAAGGAATGGAAAGTCCATGCTATTTTTCATTAAAGCATGGGTTCAGAAGATCACTAGTTGAGCATCAAAGTTTCCTAAGCCAAAATGAATATTTTAAAAGAAACTCTACGTTGGTATTTTGTTCTTTTCACCCTACATAGAGTAGGTAGAATAATGCTCCCTACCCACCAAGATGCCCAGGCCCTCGTCCCTGGGCCCTGTGAATTGTTAGGTTATATGAAAAAGGGGAATTAAGGTTGCTGTATTAGTCTGTTTTCATGCTGTTGATAAAGACACGCCTGAGATTGGGACGAAAAAGAGATTTAATGGACTCACAGTTCCATGTGGCTGGGGAGGCTTCACAATCATGCTGGAAGACAAGGAGGAGCAAGTCACATCTCACATGGATGGCAGTAGGCAAAGAGAGAACTTGTGCAGGGAAACTGCCCCTTGTAAAACCATCAGATCTCATGAGACTTATTCACTATCATGAGAATAGCATGGGAAAGACCTGCCCCCATGATTCAATTACCTCCCACCAGGTCCCCCCCCTCCCACCACATGCGGGAATTCAAGATGAGATTTGGGTGGGGACCCAGCCAAACGATATCAGTTGCTAATCAGCTAACCTTGAGATGAGAAAATCATCCTGATTTAGCCAAGTGGACTCAGTGTATTCACATGGGGCAGAGGGAGTAAGAAGAGTGAGTTGGAGAAAGCTGTGACACTGGAAGCAGAGTCAGAAAGATGCCACATCATTCACTTTGAAGGTGGAGGAAGGAGCCACAAGATACGGAATGTGGGCAGCCTTCAGAAGCTGGAAATGCACAAGGAAATGGATTCTTCCTGAGAGCTACCAAAGGAATCGGCCCTGATGATGACTTCATTTCATCCCAGTGAGACCAATGTTGAACTTCCAAACTGAAGAATAGCAAGATAATAAATTGACATTGCTTTATGTCACCCATGTGTGGAAGCCACATTATCATACAACAAGGTCCCAGCTTTCATGGTGGTAGGCCACGAACCTAACAAGCAGACCCGGCTCGAGTCCCAGTCTGACCGTGTCTGGCTGACGCAGCATGATCCATTCATTTCACTCACACTGGGAAGATCTTTCCAGGAAAACCTGAAATAGTTGAGGCTCTCATCTCAAGCCCCATCTTGGTTAGAAATGGTTTGGTTGTGTGGAACATAGCTCTATTCATCAAGGCTCACGTGAAAAAGGAAAGCTATTGAGAAGCAGAGCGAGGCTTCATAGAACCAGAAATTTAGTAGATAGCATTCTCACTCTCTTCCTTCCTTTCTCTCTCACTCTCTCTCCTCTCCTCCTCTTATCTCCTCTTTTCTGTGTATCTTATTTACTGTTCTCTTCTTGCAGACATGACTTTGCTTACATCTCTGTGTGTACAAGGCTTCAACAAAGCCATCCCAAGATGATGGCTTCTGTTCCATAATATTCCAACGTTCCAGCCTTGTTCCCCCAACAGCCAAATGTGTCAGTCTTCCTATCCCTGATGCAAAGGTCTGAACACATTGAAACTGATAATCTCAGCTCTAGTCTGGTGTTCGCTCTTAACTCTGTCAGTTATGGTCAGGATGGAGGAGCCAGGAGCTGGAGCTTTTGCTATAAAAATCTGTCTCATTGAGTGCTATGGCTTACGCAGGTCCTTTAAGGTGACATCAGGGAGCAGAGAGGAAATTGCTGGTATCCTCAGAGCATCTCTGCATCCTAGGGCTGGCTTCGGAAACAGAAAGCCATCACTTCTGCTGGCTGAACTGCCCTCCTCCCTCCTTCCTGCACAGACCAAGTCAAACCTGTGTGCCTCTGTGACTGCTTTTCCTGTCCCTTAATTCTCTGATTGACATACTCTTTTTTTAATAAGTAAATATATTCAACCAAGTTACATTTCAATGGAGCTGGTCTGAGAACTATTCTATATATTTCTAGTAACTTTGCATGTTTCACTTTAACACTCAAAGGAAAAGGATGATTGCCCCGTTGTTGAGAGAAGGAGCACTTCACTGTGGGCTTCAAGTTCTGATTACCATAATTAATAATAACAGTGTTATTAATAACAACTTTATTTAGGGTTTTCATTATTGTTCAGAAAATGCAATCCTTACAACAATATAAGGTGTTTGGTGATGCTCAGATCTACAGAAAATAATAATTGTTTTCTCTTATTAACAGTAATGGCTGGTACTCTGTAATTGCCCTTTCCGACCTTCACACTAGCCCTTCGAGCCAGGACTTTGCCCTCAGTCCCACAGTTAGTAGGATCACCTGACTTGAAATCCCAGACTCCCCACCCTCCCAAAGTGCCCCACCTGTGTCCCTGAATTCTCGAGAGTGTCTTAGATGGGATCTTCTTGTCTGTCCTTTAAGGCTCTGTTCAGACACCACCTCCTCTGCAAAATCTTCCCTAGCTCTCCTTGCAAGCATGGCTGCTCCTTCTCCAGGGTTCTCCCAGCAACCAATTCATGCACAGATTGTTATTGAGGACTGTCTCTGTGGCAGGCATAACACCAAGGGCTGAGCATACAGCTGAGAATGAACCAGACCACAGCTGCTACCTTCATGGAGCTAAGGAATGATGGGGAGGTGAATGTAGTGAGGAAATATCGAGTGCCAAGGGAGTCCTCTTTGAGGGCAGCAGCCTTGCTTGGAAAGCCAAGATGCTGGCTTCCTAGGAACTGGCATTTATGTTGCAAAGTGAAGGAAGAGCACGGCACAAGTAGGTGGAGAAGGGAATCAAAGTATATTCTAGGCAGGAGGATGACAGGGGCAGGGACAAAAGAGAGGGCAGCATGTCCAGGAACCAGAAGTCTTCCAGGGTGACTGGAGTGCAGAGCACAAAGCAGTGAGAAGCCAAGTTGACCAGGGCTTTGGGTTCAGCTTCGAAATTTGGGGCTGCGTCCTAAGGTCAAGGGAACTTTGACTTTTTTTTTTTTTTAACATGATAATGCCAGTGTGGGAGTGAAAATTGTTTGGCTGCAAGGAATAGAAATCAGCTCAAAGTAGCTAAAGTGAAATGTGGAAATTTATTGTAAGGATTCACAGAAATTTGATGAAACTTAAGCAAGAAAAGAGCCTGGAGTCATGACCTGGAAACTCTTGGGAAAGCCCAGAGTTGGTCTCTCTCCCTCTGTGCTGTTGCCGCTCAGTGTTTCTGCTTCACTACTTTCCCTTCCTCTGTTTGCAGTTTATTTTCCTTGCTTCTCCAAAAACAGGGTAGATGACAGTCACCCTGCAACCCTTAGATTGTAATTTATGGTTCTATCTGTAGAACATTGTATTAGTTCACTTTCACACTGCTGATAAAAACATACCCGAAACTGGGAACAAAAAAGAGGTTTCTTTGGACTTATAATTCTACATGGCTGAGGAGGCCTCAGGATCATAGCAGGAGGCGAAAGGCACTTCTTACATGGCAGTGGTAAGAGAAAAATGAGGAAGAAGCAAAAGCAGAAATCCCTGGTAAACCCATCAGATCTCATGAGACTTATTCACTATCACGAGGATAGAGCAGGAAAGACCGACCCCCATGATTCAATCACCCCCCACCGAGGCCCTCCCACAACATGTGAGAATTCTGGGAGATACAGTTCAAGCTGAGATTTGGATGGGAACACAGCCAAACTATATCAGGCATTATGCTAAATGGAATAAGCCAGGTACAGAATGACCAATACTGCATGATCTCACTTATATGTGGAATCTAAAACAATCACACTCACAGAAGCAGGGAGTAAAATGGCAGTGGTCAGAAGCTGGGGTGTGGGGAAAATGGTTCCAGAGATATTGGTCAAAGGGTACAAACTGTCAGTTACACAGGATGAAGTTGCAGAGATCTAATGTACAGCATGGTGACTATAGTCAGTAATACTTTCTTATATAATTGAAATATGCAAAATCAGTAGATAGTCAATGTTCTCAGCACATACACACAGTGACTGTGTGAGGTGATGAATATGCTAATTAGTTTGATAGTAGTAATTTTTTCTCAATGTATAGTACATGTATATCAAAGCCTCCTGTTTTATACCTTAAATATACACTATTTATTTGTCAATTATACTTCAATAAAGCTGGATTTAAAAAAAGAAAAGAGAAAGGAAAAAAACAAGAGGAAGGAAGGAAAGGAAATGAAAAGAAAGGAAGAAAGAAGGAAAAAACAAACTAAAGGGTCTGGCCATACAGAGAGACACACATAACAGTGGTTACTGACTCCCATTCAAACTTTATGGAGAAAGAATTCAGTTAAGCCAGCTTGGATCAGTGTATTCATGCCTAACTCAATGAGCTATGAGCTGGGCAAGGAAACTCCAGCTTTCATGATGCAAACATGACTTCAGGAATCAGCACACGTCTCTATGAAGGAGAGGTACTGGCTTATAGGTTCAGCAGACCTCCAATGGCAACTGCTGTAGACATAATCAGATCCACAATTGAAGCAGAGGACCACATCTGCCATGTGGAAGAAGGTCTGCAGGGGAGCAGCAGTGGAGCTAGAAACACCAGGACGTTACCCCACCAGGTATGAGACAGTGAGGACTTAGACAGGCATGGTGGCTGTGGCACTCGGGAAACTCTCCAGTGATACAGACGGAGGTAGGACTAACAAAACTTGATTATGAGGTATAGGGAGAGGAATGTCAGGTAATTGTTGGGTTTCTGGCTTGACCAACTGGGTGGACAGTAATGTCATTAACAAAACATCTAGGACATTAGAATAGAAAGAGGGGGTGGGTGCAGTTCAGAGAACAAGAATTCTATTTGGGACATGTTGAGTTTCAGGCAGCCTGTGAGATGTCTAAGGAGAGACATCCAATGGGCTGTTGGATGTATTTCTCTTGAAGAGAGGGTTGCCCTTAAGAGACTGGCAGAGCAATGGTAATTAAGGCAATGGAAGTGAAAGAAGTGCTCTAGGAAGAGCACAGAGCATGAGAAGAGAAAGAGGCTTAGGACAGGTCCTGAGGAATTCCAACTTTTAATTGTTGGGATAGTGATATGGTTTGGGTGTGTCCCTACCCAAATCTCATCTTGAATTGTAGCTCCCATAATTCCCATGTGTTGTAGGAGGGGCCTGGTGGGAGATAATTGAATCACGGGGGCGGTTTCCCCCATACTGTTCTCATGGGAGTGAATAAGTCTCACGAGAGCTGATGGTTTTATAAGGGGAAACCCCTTTCACTTGGTTCTCATTCTCTCTTGTCTGCCACCATGTAAGATGTGCCTTTTGCCTTCCACCATGATTGGGAGGCCTCTCTGAGCATGAGGAACTGTGAATCCTTTAAACCTCTTTTTCCTCATTAATAACCCAGTCTCGGGTATGTCTTTATCAGCAGTGTGAGAACTGGCTAATATAGGTAGCCCACAACTGAGAAGAAGCAGCCTAAGAAATGGAAGGGAAACCAGAAGAGAGAGTCACGCCAAGCAAATGTTTCAGAAAGAATGGAAATGTTGTATTTGACAAACATTCCTAAGAGGCCAGGGAAATGACTGAAAGATGTCCAGTAAAACAATTCATTTAGGTATTACGTATTTTTTGTTAACATGTCTAACCACTAGCCTGAAAACTCCTTTAGTAAACATGGTTTTGTGCCTTTGTTCCCAGCAATTAGCAAAACGTCTGGCACAGAGTAAAGTCTCAAAAACTGTTTATTGAATGAATGAATATGCCATAGGCATTAAAAGGTCTTAAAAATCACTTCTAGAGGAGATAGAAAACATGTAACAAGTCTTCAGTCATTTGCAATAAATGAACAGAGAAATCAACAAGATCTTTGAAAAGAACTGCAGTCTCACTAATAATCATTATGTGAATAGCCCACAGCCTACCTAGCTCGAATCACAATCCTACCAAATGGCCACCACCTAAAGAGTGAGTTGTGTGCTCAAAAACAATTTTATTTATGTGCTTTCAGTATTCCAATTGTATTTACATAATTAAATTTCATTATCTCCAAAGTCAAGGTCATCTTCAGTCTAATCCTTGCCTGAATTATCCGAAGACTCTACCATTAACAGGTTTTTCCTCCATTTGTGAAGCAAAAGTGCACGTGTTAATAGACACTCACAGCCAAAATCTGACCTTGACCCCACCCAGCTGGCCAAAAACAAAGAGACAGATGGAAAAATCTAAAAATCACCTTTTTGTTTGTAGGGAGTGTAAACAACCACTAACTCGTCAGGTGGGTGATGCTTCTCCCCAAGGGCATCAATGTCCTTTAGCCGTAGGCATGGCCAAGGTACTGAGGACTCAAAGATGACCTTGATGATGACAACAAGGATGCCGTGTCACAAGGCATCTGGGCCAGATGTGAAACTTTAGCTGATACTCATGGGAGTCCAGGTGAGGAAACCTGCAGCCAAGGCGGTCAGGAGGCACTCGGCAAGGGATGCAGGAAGAGGGGCTTTGATGGTGGCTGATTGCCAGTCGGTACAGAGCATTTCTGCATTTTAATAATTCCAACGGCCTTTCCATCTGGCAGCAGCCATCCAGTAAGCCAAGATGGGTACACACAAGGACACCCAGGAGCCATGGATGGAGGAAGAAGCAGTCTGATGTAATGCAGCTTCTTCTGAGGGATACAAGGCCAAGGAAGGTTACAAGAGCACCAGAAGAAAAGGGGCTAAGGACAGGTCCTGGGGATTCCAGCTTGTCATTGTTTGGGTAGCCCACAATGTGTGCTGAGAAGACTGCACTTTCTTCTGAGAGATACAAGGCCAAGCAAAGTTTCAGGGCACGAGAAGACTAAAGGAGTTTTCAGACTAGTGGATAGACATGTTAGCAAAAAACTGTAATACCGTAATGGGTTGTTTAACTGGACCCATTTCAGTAAAACCCTTTCGGTCATTTCTCCTGGCCTCTAAGGAGCGTTTGGCAAAGACAACATTTCCATTCTTTCTGAAACATTCGCTTAGTGTGACTCTCTCTTCTGGGTTCTTTTCCATCCCTCAAGTCAGATACAAGGGGCACGGGCTGGGATAGAAGGCCAAGCCAGGTTACATTATATATAGGATTCACGTGCGCCGTGGTGGCCAAAAACACCCAGTTCCTAAGGGTGCAACTTACAGCAAGCCTGTCCATCCTGGTATTAACCAGCTAACGTTTGCTTGAAGCCTTGGGTTCACTGCAGAGGAGTGAGCTGGATGCCACTGTGGGCCTCTAAGAGGCCTGAATTCTCACTGCGTTGGTAAAGATTCCTCATACAAATTTGTTGAGGTTATCCTCATTGATACATTCCATAAAGCTATCAGAAGAAATCCTGACATCCTGTGAATCACCACAGCAGTCCACAAGCACAGGGAGATGAATGGGCTGATCGCTACAGGCTGAAAGAGCTGTGGCCTTGGAAAGGGCCGTAAGTTCCACTACACTGTTGGTGTTTCTCTCGTCGTGCAACTTGGAGAAGGCACAATACTCTCCGGCTCCACCGTGACCACTAATATAAACAATGTTTGTAAAACTCACACCTAAGAAACAATTTAGGACAGTCAAACAAAAAAACAAAAAACCCTCCAATGGCCATACCTCTTTGCACTTACTGATGGGCCAGCAGCCCAAGGCATACCAGCTCAGGCTGTCGCACTCCTACCTATTTAACAGGTTAAGAAACTGAGGTTTAGTGAGATAAGATTTGAAGAAAGGCCCACAGCTAGTGGCAGAAAAACTGGCCATAGAACTCATCTCTTCGTTCTCAGATCCAGTGTTTTATTTTACGTCATCACTCATAAATTTCCCCTAGAACTGTTATGAGCATCCAAATACCTGTTACTAACGAGAATACGAAACCTGGGCTGGCTCAGCAACTGTACCGTTAATAAGACAGTCCCGTAACAATAGACATATGATCAGGAAGGGGTCTTCTCCATGGAAAATCTGCAAGTTTTCATCATGGAATCATGCATTCTAACAACGGCTGATTCCAGGAAGAAGCAGGCAAATTCTGAAATACTCTCTCAGGGTGAACCCCCCTGCAGGTGATCCATCTGACTCCATTTCACCGCAGGGAAGATCCATCTCCGGGACTCTTTCACATGCCGAACATTCTAGGTATGAGACACGATAATTAATTGCATGTTCTGATAAGTTGGCTGACAATTAAAGCCGAGGTTGCTAAGCAGTTCTGATAACAATTACCGATGTGGTTTTCATATTTTGTGACTAGGGTCTAAAAAAGAAGCATATTATGATTCCTGGTGGATGAAGCCCCTGCTAGTCATGTTTTAATTATTAACTTAATTATATGGATGAAACAGTAGGTGGTAATTTAGTTCCTTCACTGACACTTAATTCTCACTCACTCAGCCACCAGGCTGGGAGACTCTTCAGAAGCAGTTTGTTTTAAAAATTCATTCTAGATATATCCAGCAGTATCAGGGCTCTACCACCATGTGTCCCTCTGAAACGGAGGCAGGAATGGGTAGGAGGGTGGGTGGGAGAAGAAGTGATGTGTCCTGGTAAACTGCCATGATCTGGATACACTAAAATGAGCTAGCTATGGGAGACCTGGCCCAGATGAGCACTGGCTGTGAATAGGAAGCTGAATATGCCAAGCACGGTGTTCAAACAACACACTTTCCTCATTAAGTCCAAAAGTTATTGGGAGAATATAAAGAGTGAATAAGAGGCCAGGCACGGTGGCTCATGCCTGTAATCCCAGCACTCTGGGAGGCCAAGGCCAGTAGATTACTCGAGATCAGGAGTTCGAGACCAGCCTGGCCAACATAGTCAAACCCATCTGTACTAAAAGTACAAAAAATTAGCTGGGCGTGGTAGCAGATGCCCGTAATCCCAGCTACTCAGGAGACTAAGACAGGAGAATCTCTTGAACCCAGGAGGTGGAGACTGAGGCAAGCTGAGATCGTGCCATTGCACTCCAGCCTGGGCAACAAGAGCGAAACTCTGTCCCCCCACCAAAAAAAAAAAAGTGAATAAGAGATTGGGAAGATTGTTCTGGGCTCCCCACTTAAGAGTGGAGGATGCGGACTCAAGGCTTTTAGAGAAAACATTTTTTGTTCCCGTGGCCTTTCTAGAGTTTTGCATGTTCTTATTTTTCGGAAAGAGCCACTCCGTTTCCCTTGGAATGTTAGTGGAATCTATTTAGATGTGATACTTCCCTGATCTCTGCTTGCTAGACCAAACAGGGAAGGACCTGGTGTAATGGACAAGGAAAAAAGAAAGATCACGAGGAAGAGTTATGATCTAGAGAAAAATATACCCCCAGGGCTGTTGCCTAAACCCACATGGTTGGGAATGTGGTCAACTTCAAAGGCAACTCAGGAAGCCACATGGGATCCCAGCCATCAGGCATAGACCCCTGAAGCCAAGATTGGGAGGTATGGCTTAACGCTTAACCCAACCAAGTAGAGGCTTAAGCTACTGATTGTGTAGCACCTCAGTTAAGATTGGTCTAAAAAATTAAGTCATGTACTCACCTTGGCAGCACATATACTGAAATTGGAACGATACAGAGAAGATTAGCATGGCGTCGGTGCACGGATAACAAAAAACTTGTGAAGCATTCCATACTTTTAAAAACAAAATTATAAAAATAAAGTTTAAAGGTTGGATCAGGATAGACGTGTACATTTGTGACTTTCATAAGTAGAAGTATCCATATATGTGAACGTACTTAGCAAACATGGATCACACGATGCTTTTCACTGTTTTGTTTTTTGAGATGGAGTCACTCTGTCGCCCAGGCTGGAGTGCAGTGGCATGATCTCGGCTCACTGCAACCTCTGCCCCAGGTTCAAGGGATTCTCCTGCCTCAGCCTCTGGAGTAGCTGGGATTACATTTTTTTTGTTTTGTTTTGTTTTGTTTTTCAGTAGAGTTTCGCCATGTTGCCAGGCTGGCCTCGAACTCCTCACCTCAGGTGATCTGCCCCCGCTTGGCCTCCCAGTGTGCTGGGATTACAGGCATGAGCCACCACAGCCAGCCCTTTTTACAGTTTCGTAAACTGTGTTTTTGTGTTCACTTAACAGTATATCACGTACATCTCTATAAATAACGTTCATCATTTTGTCACTTAGTAACATCATCATTTTAAAATGGTTTATTTTGTCATCTAGTGAATACATAGTCTTAAAAGATATTTTATTAATTTTCTATTGTGGGACATTTGTTTCAATTTTTTCGCTATAAATCACAGTGCAGGACAGAACTGCCATCTTTTCCCACTGGCCTGAGGCATTGCTGTTATCACATCCTAGTTCCCACACATACATGGATTCGTTCTGGACTCTCTGCTCTGTTACATTTGTCCTTCAAGCTATTTACACACCATCCCCATATTGTTTCAGTTATTATAACTTTGCCATGTGTTTCCCTGCCCCTTCAAGCTTCTGATTTGTATTTTTAAATGTCTGTGCTATTCTCTTACATTTTCTACTTCAGGTGCATTTTTTTCTTCAGTTTGAAAAACTCCATGAAATATCCCTAAATATCTTAAGGGAATTGCTTTATAGTTATAAATTACTCTGTGTAGAACTGACCTATTGGGACTTCCCACCAGGAACACAATGTGTCTCTGTTTATTCACATCTTCCTTTGTGGCCTTCCGGACAGTTTCACAGCTTTTCTTCATATCGAAAGCCTATATTTTCTAATTGATTACTCCTAGTATGTAAAAATGCTTTTGAATTTTTGAATGTTACTTTTTTATCCTCTCCATTTTTCTCTATTGAAGTGTTTGTCTTTTTCTTAGTAGTTCAGGTATTAATTAGACTTTCTCAGGCTCTGAAGAAGCAGGTTACCTGTGGTGATGGGGTGGATGACCACCTGCCCATACCCAGGTGTGATCACTGCACTGTGATCTTAAACCAATCACACCACCTTTCCACTCCAAAGTTTCATCGTCAATAAGATGATACATTTCTCCATTCGTCTTTCAGAGAAGTAGCAAAGATCAAGTCTGCAAGCACCTTCTTAATCCACGTTGCCCGACGTGGTAGCTACTAATGCTAAGTGACTGTTTAAATTTAAATTAATGAAAAGTAAACAAAATTTAGAATTCAATTTTCACCTACAGTCCCTTTGGTCACCTTCCAAGTGCTCATAGCCACATGTGGCTAGTGGCTGCATTTTGGACAACACAGAGAAAGGATACTTTCATCACTGTAGAAAGTACGACTGGATGGCCCTGTGGAAAGCCTGGTGAAAGTACAAGTTAGGTTATTATTGCTGCTGCTGGAGGTTGGAATTCTCATATATACACGAGGAGAGGCACCCATTCACACAGGCCCACACTCCAGCATCCATGGGGGCTGCCTAAGCCCTCACAAAAACACTCATATTTCATCACTGTATCTAAAGCACTCACAAAGCAAAGAAAATATAAATTAAACCCTTGAAAAATAGGAGCAAGGGTCAAATCATTGGGCGCACTATTTTCCGTAAATGTCATTATCTAGACCGCAGATAGCTTCATGAACCTTCTAATTACAGAAGAAAAAAAAGTACTATTTTCTACGAAGTTTCTCATTCGCATTAGCCATTTACAAAAAAAGATATGGTATCTTCTAAACTCTAGCATCCTTTATTCATAGCCTGCAATACAGGACTTAGGGCTGTGAGCAGGACGGAGCAAAGAGCAGCCAGAGGAAAGCAGCAGGAGCCTAAAGCCTGCTCAGAAGGTGCCTGGATTTCTCTGGCACGAGGCAAGAAGAAGACAGTGACGAATAACAGGCGCTTCCCCCACCACAGGACTTAATAGAGCAGCAACTGAAAATAACAACAGCAAGAGCAATAATATCAACCATTTACGACATTCCAAGGCTCATGCTCAAGGCCTTATACACTTTACTGCATTAACTCTTGCCAAAAGACCAATGAGGTAGGTATTTGGTATTATTCCAGTTTTACAGATGCAGAGGCTAAGTTCATAGAGGTTTAATAACTTACCTGAGGTCACTCAGGAAAGAGTTCAGAGTCACGGATCGAATGGAAGTATGCGTGACTTGAGAACCTATGTTCCTAATTGTCAGGTTTCTCGTCTCTGGTCAGGATGGTCCTAAATGGGAGATTTGATGCTGCCTGCACAGAAATGTTTGGGCCCTGGTTCCATCCCCCATTCTTCTCAACCTTGGCTCCATCCTGAACTACAAGGGCCTCACATGGTATGTAGACATCCCAGTCTGTACATCCAACTCCATCCACTCCCCTCCCATCTCCTATGAATAGTCCCCATGCAGGCCCTGGAAGTGGGCTCAAGGCTAGTTGTACAAGGATCTCAAGTACCCAGAGTAGGGTCTAGTGGGGAAGAGGATGGTCCCTTAGTCCCAAGACTCCCCTATAGGGAAGGGCAAAGCTGAAGGAGGATCAAAGGAGGGTCCTCTGAAGACACGTTACTCAAAGTTTGGTTCTGGGACCAGCAGCAGCAGCATCACCTGGGAACTTGTTAGAAATGAAAATCTGGGGGCCCCACCCCAGACCTCTTGAATCAGAAACTCTGGGATGAGAGGCAGCAGTCTGTGTTTTGTTAAGCTCTCTAGGTGATTCTGAGGCTAAGTTTTAAGGTATATAGAGCTTGGATATTGGACCCTCCAAACCTCATGTTGAAATTTGAACCCAATGTTGGTGATGGGGACTAACGGGAAGTGTTTGGGTCATGGAGATGGATTCCTCATGAAGGGTTTGGTGCAGTCTTGGTGAAAATGAGTAGTTCTCACTCTATAGAGTTGACTGTTAAAAAAGAACCTGGCACCTCCCTCATCTCTCTCTTGCTTCCTTTCTCACCATATGATCTCTACACATGCTGGCTCCCCTTCCCCATCCACAGTAAGTAGAAGCAGCCTGAGGCCCTCCGCAGATGCAGATGCTGGCACCAGGACTTTTATACAGTCTGCAAAACCATCAGCCAAATAAGCCTCTTTTCTTTATAAATGACTTAGCCTCAGATATTCCTTCATAGTAACACAAATGGACCAAGACAGCTTGAGAACCACTGTTACACAAGTGTGGTCCAAGATCAGTGGCATCAGCATCACCTAAGAGCTTGTGAGAAATGCATATTCTGGGCCTCCCCACAGACCTGCTGAATTGGAACTGATGAGGGCCCAGCCCAGTCATTTTTGTCTTAGCGTCCTCTCCACGTGATTATAAGCCCTGCCCAAGCAGAAACACAGCAAATTGCAGAAATCACAGGGAGGGCTTTGAAATTCCACAGGAAGTTCAAAAAATAACCTCACCTAGATTTCAAGAAGCAAGTAGACTCAAGGTCATTTTAGAGCTTTCAAAGTCACAAATTATCTTCATATTTGGAGACACTCAACCTCACAGCATATTAAACATAACAATCAAAATATGCCCACATTGGACATAATTTATATATGACAATATAACCATGCACTGAATTTTAGTGGACTCAACGACTTAATGTTACTTTGGAAAATATTTTGTTAATATTTTCTTTCTGAGCTTTGGAGAGTTTTTTACAAAGCCACAATTACTTTTGTAGGCCCTAGTGAAGTTTGCAGAGCTCTGGCACAGGTCTGTTACCGAAGTCATCTTTCTGAACTGGATGTAAACAGATAAGAGTGTGTGAAAGTCACTGGCTTGGCGAATGCTGGAGACAGGTTCCAGGATTGCGTCCTCTGTTACTTTAGAGGGAAAAAAGCAGGACATTGTAGCCATTTAATTTCGTTGTTATTCTTTGGACAGGAGTCCAGTGCACTGCAAACACTGGCTGAAATTGTCTAATCCATTTTGAGAACCTCACTAGGGAGGACCGCTTAAATCAAACAGGTCCACAGAGAAATTAGTGTGAAAGGACAACTGAATGTCAATTAAAACCAGTGACTGGCGTTGCAGGATGGGATTTGGATTTTAAGGGCTAAACAGAAAAAACTGTCCTTCCTTTGGGGTTGTAATCCACGGCAGCAAGTCCTCCTCCTAGGCCTCAGTAAGATTCTCAGCAAAACAAATGACCTCATTAATTAAATGGGTTAGTACTCTCACCACGCTTTCCTTAATTGCTATTCTGACTTTCGGGAGAGGCATTTTCAAGCCAAATTGAACACCCAGAGCCTCCAGTAATCAATGCCACAATAAGCCCTGTGTGCTCTGAAAGCGATTGCAAAGATGTGCCCACAGCTTGCCTCCATCTGCCGAGGCTCCCCATGTGAGCCCAGTGCCTAAGTGTCCTACCCAACTGGCTTTGTCCTCCAACCCAATTAGAAATCCAGGAAGTCCTTCATCATCGTTCTCTCCCTACAGAAGACATATTATTTTAATTTGAAGATATACTCCATTTCCATTTTCTGTATTGAATACACAGTATATGAATGTCTTTGATTCTGTACTAAGTACAGGAGGTAAAGGAACAAACATCACAGGCCAAAATCACTGTTCCATGGGGCTTTTATTCTATTTGGTGAGTTTCTTCTACAACCTTGAGTGCTGCTTGTTTTGTGTGAGATGTCCCTTTTCTGTTTTGTGCTACCCGACATGTATCTGTGTTGCATTTGAGGATAGTGACATTTTCATATAAATTTCTTTCCCCAGTGCCTAGGACTGTCTGACACATAGCAGTTACATCAATTAGGAATTGGTTATATTTGTTTGTAAGTAGAATTTGGTTATAAGTGACAGAAATCCTCCCCTTCCCCCCAAAAAACATGCAGTGGCTTAAATCAGATAATGATTTTTTTTTAATCATTTAGTTCAGAAGTAGAAGGTCCTGGGCTGTCCTGGCGGCTCCCACAATATCCTCAATGCTCCAAATTCCTTTTATTACTGGTTTTACTCTTTTTACTGCTCAGTTCCACCCACAAGACTTCTTCATTGTCCTCAGAGGGCCACTGTAGCAATAAAAGTGGCACTCACAGTCCAGACATTAAGAAAGCAGAAGGTGTAAAGGAAAAACAAGCCAGGCATTTAGGAGGTGCTCCTGGAAGCCCCAACTGCATCTTCTCCTGGTATTTCATTTTCCTGAACTACGTCCAAAACCACATCCTTCTTTAAGAACGTGGTAATTTTTAAATGTTTCCACTTGGATAAACCACCTTCTGAGAAGTGCAGCCTAAGTTTTCTCCCCTTGAGTGCATACTGTATTTAGTGACTTGCTTCTAATACACAGAATGTGGCAGAAATGATGGTGTGTGACTTCCGAGATTAAATGATAAGTGATACTGTGACCTCTTTCTAGGATCACTCATTCTAGGGAAGCAAGCTGTCATGTTGTGAGGCCAGGCAAGCAGCCCTGTGGAGATGTTCATACATGGAGGAACTCAGACCCCCTGCCAGCAACCCACATGAACGTCCCTGACTCACTGAAGCTAGGAATGAGCCACCTTGGAAACAAGTCCACAGCCTCAGTCAAGCCTTCAGATGAGTTGCAGCCCAGGTCAAAGTCTTGACCACAGCTTCATGAGTGACCCTGAGCTGAAAACATTGGCTAAGCTATTCCCAAATTTTTGACACATGGAAACAATGTGAGGTAACAAATGTTTCTTGTGCTAATCTGCTAATTTGGGGGATACTTTGTTACACAGCCTTAGATCACTAATACAAAGGGAGAGTGTGAAATATTAATTTTGGTCATCAATGTGGCAGAGACTACTAGTTTTCCACAAAAATCTACTTATCCACAAAAATCTATTATTAATTGTAATTCTTTGAGCACATAGCTAGACTATATTTCCACTCTTTCCTTTCAGGTAAGTGTGGTCATGTGACTAAGTGCTCTCAAATGGAGTATGAAAAAAAAGTGATATATACCACTTGTAGGCTTGGCCAAAAAGACCTGCATATGCTCCTCCAAACATTTCCCCTTCCAACTCAACTTTTCTGTTTCTGCCAGCTCAATGTAGACAATAAATGACAAGGCCCTAGGAGACAGCAGAGCCACAGATGGAAGAAGCCTGGGTCCCTGAGTAATCCAGTAGAAAAGAGCTGCCTTGACAAGGTGAAGACATGCCAAAGGTTACTATAAGAGCATGAAATAAATTTCTATTATGTTAAGCTACTGAAATATTGAAATCCTTTTGTTTTCTTTTTTTTTTTTTTTTTTTTCTGAGATGGAGTCTTGCTCTGTCACCCAGGCTGGAGTGCA
>NW_012101310.1:2599739-2608387 GCF_000951045.1 Mandrillus leucophaeus | reverse complement strand
CATGTTGGCCAGGCTGGTCTTGAACTGGAATCCTCTTGGCTCACTGCAACCTCCGCCTCCCAGGTTCAAGCGATTCTCCTGCCTCAGCCTCCCAAGTAGCTGGGATTACAGGCAAGAATCACCACGCCTGGCTTATTTTTGTGTTTTTAGTAGAGACAGGGTTTCCCCATGTTGGCCAGGCTGGTCTTGAACTGGAATCCTTTTCTTATCTTAGCCTAGACTGTTCTACCAAATATAGAAATACTTCTGCCACCCCACCCCCACCCCCTGCTAAAACTGCCACTGTTAGAAAGAAAGAGAGATTGCAGGTGAACCCTAGAAGTCTTAGTCTCAGGAATAGTCCATGGACAAGTATATACGGCACCTCCTGGCTGGTGCACAGAGGGAGTTCTGTCTCTGAGACTGTTCAAGGCACTCTAAAGTGGGCAGCATGATCAGAGTCCCTAGACCCTGCCCTCAGGAGATCATGTTGGTATCTTAAGAAAGTGAGGAGGGGAATTGGATCTTGGGGGAGAAGGAGGTGAATTGCAGGCCTGATCCTACCTCATTATCACTGCCATAGGCACCAAACACTGATATCTAACTCGGGCTATCTCCACCCTGGGGTGTCCCTGCTCCATCAAGAAGTGTGCAATCTGCCCATGTCCATCCCTATCTCCTCCTTGGCTTACCTAGACATATTTCTTCCTTCACCCTTGCTTGGACATTTTCACCACTGTACTGTTATCCTGAAACCTACATAAGGCTACCTAAGGGCACCTAAAGAAGGACACGTCTCTGGTATTTCATTCATTCATACATGGAAGCTAACATTTACAAAGACTCTATTATGGCTGATCACAGCCTACAAGGCGCAGCAAGCTCTGGCCCCTGCTTATGACTCCAGTTTTATCTGAGCCACTCCTGCCTGGCTTTCTGACCTCCTGCCAAGTACCCCTCCTAAGTCAGTCTTAACCAGGCTCAGAGCCTCCCCCTGCTAACGGGATACCAAATGCCAAGACCTTAGCTTGTAGGTCTCTATTGAAATGGTCCCTGCTCTGGGATGCCTCCGTGATACTCCATGAACTAGGTCAACTCCTCCCATGGTATAGTCTTATAGCTCCTGTACCTCTTCTTTCTAATCACTATTGAGTAATTACTGTCATAACGACCTATTTAATGCTTGCCTTTCTCACTATCTGAATGCTCTGTGAGAGCAGAGACTACGTATCTCTGATTTTCCACGCAACAGAAGAACCCTGGAGCCTGGTAGTAGGGAAACATTTCTTGAATGAATTCATGTGCTAGAGACAGAGAGGCAGGGGCTGAACCTCTTGCCCTGGAGAAGCTAAACTGACTAGAAAGGAAGTAAGCATGTAGACAAATAAACTTATATTTGATGAACTATTTATCCCTTGGATTGGACTTAAAGGTAGCGCTTTTCTCAATGAATCTGACTTTAGGAAAGCTGTGTTACAACGAAGATCACTCAATAGCCACAGCTCCAGGGAAGCCTTTCTGGACTGATCAGGGAAGAATTCATAGCCTTTCTTAAATGCCACTCAGACTGAAAGGAACTTGTTCTTATTAATTCTTATTAATTGTAATTATTCACTCACCCTTCCCCATCCCAACATATACTTAGAGATACAGCAGAGGTCCAGTGAAGGTGCCTTACTAACTTCTAATTTGTACAATTTGTCTGGCTCATCTATGACTAATGGTGGAATCTTCAAGAAATCATGATGCATATCCTTGTTTTGGGGAGAAACAGCAGAAAGGGACTTATCCATGGTGCTTACAAGTAGGAAACTATGACGTGAGAGAATGAGTGAATAGAATATTCCAATATTGTTGTTTGTGGCCATATAAAGCCTGCCCTGCCAATGCACTGTGGTATTCAGGGTTTTGAGAGATTCTGGACACATTTCTTTCCACTACAAGTTACAGAAACACCCTTTTGAGCAGCTTAAACAGTAAGAATGTGGATTGTCTCATGCAAGAAGTACAAAAGTAAGCTAGCTCCAGGCTGAGATGATCTGCCTCCCAGTCTAATTCTCTGCAATTTTCTGAGCTTTGTCTGACACTATGTGTCTCTTTTTCCTTGGCCAAGCTCCTTCTGTGGTCACCGTTTGTCCCTCACACCCATGTTACTTTGAAACGTTACCAAGGTCTGAGCTCTTTCCATAGCTAAGATGCTGGTCCACCACTTTGGTTTTTTGAAGGAGCCTAATATTATTCCCTTTTGCAATTATAACGCCCACAATGCTCCAAAGAGGGAATTCTGTGTTCACCTCAGACCAAAAATGATCACAAGTAATTGGAATACAACCTCTACCGATGAGGACCCTTCCACAGGGTGGGTTCACTGGTATTCTTCTTTAGAACCCATCCTGGTTGAATCCAAAGATGTACTTGGGCCCTGTCTCCTGAAAAGCCATGGTGGACTGGCCCAGACACTAAAAAGAATGAAAGAGCATATCACATGGATGATAGAAAGAAAAAAACTCTTAACAACAGAAAGGCCGTCTCTCCATCCACCATCATCCACGTCATTCCCCTCCACCACCCCAACACTGGGAAAGGATGTCCTGAGTTGAGAGAATGGAAGAGAATAACGGTATGCATTATTCTGCTTGGGTCATCATAACAAAATACCACAGGCTGGGCGATTTAAACAACAGAAATTTATTTTCTCACAGTTCTGGAGGCTGGAAGTCCAAAATCAAGGTGCCGGTAGGATTGGTTTCTCCTAAGTTCTTCTCCTTAGCTTGCAGTCAGCAATCTTATCCCTGTGTTCTCACATGGCTTTCCTCTGTGTAGGCATGCTCCTAGTGCCTCCTGTTCACCTAAGGACACCAATTCTACTGGATTAAGGCCCTTATAATCTTACTTAACCTTAATTACCTCTTAAACAAATACAATCACGTTGGGGGTTACAACAGCTTCAACATATGAATTTGGGGGTGGGGCATACTTAACACATAACAAAGGGTAAGAAGAAAACACAGACATTGGTGTTTTCCCAAGACAGGGGCCCTGCAACCCACTCAGGCCTGGCCTGAGGCCCATATGGATGAATAACTCAGTTGCATCTTGGAAAAAGTACAGCAAAGAAGAACACATTTCTTCCTCCAAGTGGAGTTCCAGAAAAGAAGCAGGGAAATGACCAGATCCTAACGAGAGGGAGCTGTTTATATCTCTAGAGAAATATCACCTCCGATGGTTGCTCAGCAATTCTTTGTGCCCCGAGGCAGTATGGAAGCAGTAGAAGGATTTCTGAGGACCAAAAATGGGTAGAAATAGAGATGAGAGTCTCCAACACTGGAAAAGCCATAAAGATGGGAACCAGTGGAGGCTAAGCAGTGACCTGTGTAGTAGCAGCAGCTATGGTTGACTTGAAGATCAGACCACTACCAGTACCACCATGACCACCATCACCACCACCAACACACCCACCTCTACCAATACCATCCACATTCATCACTATCACCAAAACCAAAGCTAATACATCCAACAACAACAGTACTATCATCAGCACACTCACCAACACTACAACTACCACCACAATCATGACTCTCCTCATCATCACTGCCTTCATCATCACTGCAACCACGTCTACCTCTATCAGCTCTACTTTCACCACCACAGCCTGCATGGCCTCCAGCCTTTAACTTTACTGCCTCCACGACCTCCACCACCATCACCTCTATTTCCACCACCACCGTCACCTCCATCTCCACCATCATCTTCATTTCCACCACCACTATCACCTCCACTTCCACCACCACCACCACCGCCACCACCTCCATCTCCACCATCACTTCCATTTCTACCACCACCACCCTCTTCACCATCAAATCCACTCTTCCACTGCCATCACCACCTCCATTTCCACCATCATCTCCATTTCCACCACCACCATCTCCACCAATACCTCCTCTTCCACCACCAGTACCACTTCCATCTCCACCACCACCATCAGCACCAACATCTCCACCATCACTTCCATTTCCACCACCACCTTCATCTCCATCATTACCTCTACTTCTACCATCATCACCACCACCTCTGTCACCTCCATCACTTTTCTTTGGCTCCTATATGTCCTTCAAGGCTCATCTTAAACATCAACCTTCACTCGACTGATTGATTGATTGATTGATTGAGACAGGGTTTTACTCTCATTGCTCAGGCTGGAGTGCAGTGGTGGGATGTCTGCTCACTGCAACTTTTGCCTCCTGGGTTCAAGTGATTCTCCTGCCTCAGCTTCCTGAGTAGCTAGGACTACAGGTGTGTGCCACCGCACCCGGCTAATTTTTGGATTTTTTTGTACAGATGGGATTTCTCCATGTTGGCCAGGCTGGTCTCGAACTCCTGAGCTCAACTGATCCACCCACCTCAACCTCCCAAAGTGCTGAGACTAACCATCACCTTTTTGAGGAAGCGTCTCCCATCACCACCCTATGCCAATCCTCATTTGTGTTTTCTTTTTTTTAGACAAGGTCTTGCTCTGTCACTCAGGCTGGGGTGCAGTGGTGCCATCTCGTCTCACTGCAGCCTCGACCTCCTGGGCTTAGAGTATTCTCCCACCTTAGCCCTTCAAGTAGCTGGGACTACACATGCGCACCACCATGCCTGGCTAATTTTGAGGGGAGTTTTATTTGTTTGTTTTCTGTAGAGAGAAGCTTTCTCCGTGTTGCCAAGCCTCTCCTTTGTATTCTCAATTGCACAGCGCAGATATGGCTGTATTGAAGAGTTTTTCCTTCTGGATTGGAATTGTTTATTCAGTTGCCTGTCTTTGCACATAAATTGTATAGTTCTTTTTATTTCCAATGCCCAACCTAAAACAGTGTCTGGCATATAATCTATATAATCAATATTTGATGGTAACATGCATACGTGACTACGAGGCTTTTAAATTATTTAAAAGCTAGTAGGTCTTAATTTTTTGGCATTTTGATATTGCAGTGAATATTGCTGTGAGATAGTATTTATTAGCAATGCGTGAGATTCGATTTTCTAATTTCCAGTCCACTGTGAATTACCAGGCCAGAGACAAATGGCGAAGGAATAATTGAAGTCGACTTTCAGATAGCAGCACTGCTTCATCTTCATCACTAGGTGGCAGGCGCACCCCAAGAGGAGACCCCCTCCGCCCTCAGCCACAGCCCCGCGCCAGGGCGCCGCGTCCGACCCAGCCCCGGCTCCTTCCTGGAACTGACGCCCCTTGAGGAGGGGGAGGTGCCAGCAGATAACGATTGCCCAAGAAAGATGCTCCTTCCTCCGCCACTCCCACTCCTACTTCTTGTAAACTCCACCAGTCCCTTCATTCTTCAAGTCCCCAGCTCCCCGTCCCCAACTCCCCGTCCCCACCTCCCCATACACAATTCCCCTCGCTTTAGAGCTCCAGGCTCCCGGCGCAGAGCCCAGCGGGCTGCTGTCTCTCACATCACTGCTGAATTATATGCACCGAGAAAGAGAAGGGACAGACGCCCCTGGAGGCTCCCCCCAAGGACATCTTGAGAATTGTCTGGTGTGTGAGGCTGCAGCAGACAGAAGGAAGAGAGACAGGAACAAGGAGAACCTTTAGAAGAGGCAAGAAGTGAGAGAAAAAAGCAAAGCCGGAGGGAGCGGGAGGGAGCTGGAGGTTAAGGATAGCGCCTTAGATGCTGTGTAGCCTCAACACAGCTAGCTGCCGGAGCCCAGCCAGAGTCACCTGTATTTCGGTCTCTCAAAAGAGCCAAGAGGACCAGACTAGCAGAGACTTAGGGTCACAGAATTCCATCTCCTTGGTCATGAGCCCTGATGGGAAGGGAAAGGAGGCAAAGACAAATGTAGTGGGAGGTGGAGCAGGTGGAAGATGGTGGCTCCTCCCTGGGCTGCCAAAGTTGAGTAATTTCTTTGCATAACTTTCCTGGGCCCTGGGTAAAAAAAAAAAAAGGTGGGGGGGAAGAGGCTTCTTGCCCTCCTTGGAAGGAGCCTAGAGTCTTGTGGGCAAAGGGGGCGTCCTCTCCTCCACCCCCACCCTGGGGCTGGAGCCCCTCCCTCCCAGCCTGCTTCCCCCTTACTTCCCCTGGCTTTGCATCTTGCTCTGTTCTTGGGCGCAATTTGAGAGGGGGCTGGGACCCACTCTGAGCATAGTTTCCAATAGTTTCCAAAAGTGGTGGTGTTTTCTTTTGGCTTGCTGCGTGCTTGGTTAGGATAATGAGCTACCTAATGGTTATTAGACTATAATAAAAAGATACCAAAACAAACAGTGCAAGACAAGGATGTCAACATAGGCACCTCTTTGTTAGGCTTGTCACCAACTGCCAGTGCTGACAGCCTACCCCGGACTCCTTCCCTTGGTTAGAACCTCACTCCCCCTCTGCACTGGCATTGGCAAGAGATGCCCAGGGTCCTGTGGAAACTCCTGCCCCGGGCAGTCGCCTCCTCCGAAGTTACCCCGAAGGTTCCTATTTGTTCATTCCCCTGCCTTGGCGTGAGCGGGAGGGAGAGTGTAGCTGGGTTGCAAGTTCAGTTACTCCTGGGATCTGCTATAAAGAAAGTGACTTTATTCCGACGCTAGCTTAGGGGAAGAAACACAGGCTTCCTGCCTTAAGGGTACCGCTTCTCTTTTGGAAAAGAAAACAGGTGTTTAGAAAGGGATTTTGCATGAGTGGCATGCAGGGGAGGAAACAAGCAGGTGGGGGTCTGCGTAACTTCCGGTGCCTTATCGATATGTGCCTTATCTACCGGGCTGTCTTCCCGGAAGTGGTCAAGTTGGTGCCATCGCAGGCAGAATTAGGCTGTAAAGTGGCCTTGTCTCAGGTGCTCTCTAGATGAGAGAGTTTTGTAGCAGGCATGCTTTTGGTTGTAAATTGACTTTTGTCTCTCAAGGCAAACGCCTGGTGGCAAAGGTTTTCACTCTTGATCTTTTAAGTAAGCACACAGTTGGATAAGCTTGCTCTGTAGGCAGTATCTGGTGGAGGGAAGGTAAAATGTTATAACTGCATTTCTAAAAAGCTAAGTAGGAAGTGGGGCACAGGAGAAGAGGAGGAAACAGAAAAAAAAAGAGAAAAAATAATTTAAAAAATTAACTTATTATCTCTTAGAAAATAAGAGATATTCAAGAGATATTTTCTCTTAAAATAAGAGATATTTTCTCTCTCTCTTAGAAAATAAGAGCCACCGTGGCCGGGCACGGTGGCTCACGCCTGTAATCCCAGCACTTTGGGAGGCCTGAGGTGGGTGGATCACAGGGTCAGGAGATCGAGACCGTCCTGGCCAACATGGTGAAACCCCATCTCTACTAAAACTACAAAAAATTAGCCAGGCTTAGTGGCAGGGACCTGCAGTCCCAGCTACTCGGGAGGCTGAGGCGGGAGAATCGCTTGACCCGGGAGGCGGAGGTTGCAGTGAGCCGAGACTCTTGTCTCAAAAAAAAAGAAAAAGAAAAAGAAAAAGAAAATGGGAGAACTCGGTTAGTAGGGGATGATGGTAATGACCATGGCATTCTGAGTCTTCTGGCTCAGTAACCAGTCCCAGCATCACAAGGCAGAAGCAGACAGAAAATGTAGCCCCTGGCCCAATGGCATGTGGGTCAAAGCCCTGAATACATTGCCAGGTACCTTATGAATATTCATGTGACTGTTTATTCACCTTTGACTGGGCACCTCTCCTGGGCTAAGGCATTGTACTAGGATCCAGGGCCACAGTGGAAATTGAGACACGACCCTTGCAAGATGCAGGCAAGTGATAATGGCACCGTGAGGAAGTAGGCAGCCAAATCTGGAACGAGGGTAGTTAGCTCTAAGACAGAAGTCCTGTGTCTCCAATAAATAAATGTTATGAACAGAGAAGGAAAAGGCTGTTAGAAGCCAAAAGAAGTGCTGGAGGCAGAGCTACTAAACTAATCGCTGGAACTTGCTGGGATCCTGCTTGGAAGAAACCCGACTCTAAAAGTGTGGTTTCGAGGCTGGGCATGATGGCTCACATCTGTAATCCCAGCACTTCAGGAGGCCAAGGCAGGAGGATCACTTGAAGCCAGGAGTTCGAGACCAGCCTGGGCAACAAAGTGAGACTCTCTCTACAAAAAAATTTAAAAATTAGCCAGGCATGGTGGCGGGTGCCTGTGATCCCAGCTACTCGGAAGGCTGAGATGGAAGGCTCTCGAGCCCAGGAGGTCCAGGCTGCAGTGAGCCATGATCACACCACTGCATTCCAACTTGGACAACAAAGCGAGAGCCTGTTTCAAAAGCAAGAAAAAAAAAAGGTGTTTTTGAGACAATCAAGGGAATGTGAATGTGGAATGGGTATTCACTTTAAGAATGCTTCAACTTCATGTATGGTTATGATGGCACTGTGGTTATTATTTGAAAAAAGAAGGAAGGAGGTCATCCATTAGGGAAACACAACTCTCTGTTTGCAAGGCTTTACTGAAGAAGAGAAGTCTAGAATTTACTTTAAAATACTAAATGAAACAAAGTATCTTGACCAATGTAGGGGTTAGGGGTGCCACCCTGTGTGCAGTTAAAACTTCAAGTGTAACTTTTGAGTCCCACAAACTTAATTACTAATATCCTATTGTTGACCAGAGGCCTTACTGATAAGATGAAGACTCAATTAACATATAAATGAAACAGTATCTACTCATATATATTTGTATTATATATAATTATATATCA
>NW_012101310.1:2582651-2599324 GCF_000951045.1 Mandrillus leucophaeus | reverse complement strand
GTTAGCCAGGATGGTCTCAGTCTCATGACCTCGTGATCCACCCACCTCGGCCTCCCAAAGTGCTGGGATTACAGGCGTGAGCCACCACGCCCGGCCAGTATATACTCATATTTTATGCATTTATGACATATCTAATTTTTTCTTAATTTTTTCAATATTTCTAGGCTATGCAGTTCATATGTAGGTTTCTCCAAATTGTCACAAGTCTCAAAAAAGTCAATATATTTATGGAAGAAATATCCAGGCCAGGCATGGTGGCTCATTCCTTGTAATCTCAGCACTGTGGGAGGCCCAGGCAGGAGGATTGCCTGAAGATGGAAGTTCAAGACCAGCCTGGGCAACATAGCAAGACACCATCTCTGTAGAAAAAATGAAGTTAGCGAGGCATGGTGGCACGTGCCTGTAGTCCTAGTTACTCAGGAGGCTAAGGCAGGAGGATTGCTCGAGCCCAGGAGCTCGAGGCTGCAGTGAACTGGGATTGCACCACTGCACTCCAGCCTGGACGACAGCCAGACGCCATCCCAAAGAAGAAAAATTGCCAACATGTACATGGACCCTCGAAGTTCAAACTTGTGTTGCTCTCAAGGGTCAACCTTGTACATATACAAGGGAGACAAATGAAAAAGAATCAACGTTGATAATTGTTGAAGCTGTGATTGTGGAAGCTCATTAGGTAATGCACACACGTGTGTGTGTTTAAAATTTTTCATAATAAACATTTTTTATACAAAAAAAAAAAAAACTATTCCAAGGAGTTTAGGGGATGCGAGTCAGGGACAGACAGACAATCATTAAGAAGTATAATAGAGCAGAAGAGTGAAGGCCCAGCGGCTGCGCAGGGCCGAGGCCAGACTGACTGGATCAGCTAAATGAAGATAGGCCAGGTGCAGTGGCTCATGCCTGTAATTCCAGCACTTTGGGAGGCTGAGGCGGGCAGATCGCTTGAGCTCTGGAGTTCAAGACCAGCCTGGACAACATGGTGAAACCCCATCTCTACAAAAAAAAAAAAAAAAAAAAGCAAACAAAAAAATTAGCCAGGCGTGGTGGTGCGCATCTATAATCTCAGCTACTGGGAGGCTGAGGAGGGAGAATCACTTGCACCTGGGAGTCAAGGCTGCTGTGAGCCAAGATCACACCAGTGCACTCCAGCCTGGGAAACAGGAGTGAGACCTTGTTTCAAAAATAAATAAATACGTACATACCTTGCCAATGCCAGTGCAGAGAGAGAGTGAGGTTCTAACCATGGGAAGGAGTCCGGGGTGGGCTGTCAGCACTGGCGGTCGGTGACAAGCCTAACAAAGAGGTGCCTATGTTGACATCCTTGTCTTGCACTGTTTGTTTTGGTATCTTTTTATTATAGTCTAATAACCATTAGGTAGCTCATTATCCTAACCAAGCACACAGGAAGCCGAAAGAAAACACCACCACTTTTGGAAACTATTGGAAACTATGCTCGGAGGGAGTCCCAGCCTCCTTTCAAACTGTGCCCAAGAACAGAGCAAGATGCAAAGCCAGGGGAAGCAAGGGGGGAAGCAGGCTGGGAGGGAGGGGCCCCAGCCTCAGGGTGGGGGTGACGGAGAGAAGGCCCCCTTTCCCCACAAGACTCTATGCCCTGGGAGGGGGTGAAGCCAAATACAGAGAACATTCCAGAAGGAGACAGCCCACATGCACAGGGATGGGTGTTCCAAATGACATGCCACTGCCCAAAAGTGTTTACTAAGGAAACCAATTCATCTGGTTTGCTTGGAATGTTCACGGTTTTAGCACTGAAAGTCCCATATTTCAGGAAATCCATCAGTATCCAGTAAGCCTGGATGGCTGGTCACCCTACCTACCACTGTCTCGTGCAACACTGGACTGGCCAGGTGAGGGGGCACAGCGCTGAGCAGGAGCAGCTACAGGGTGGGGAGTTAGGGCACTCTGGATAAGAGGCTAAGAGCCATCCCCAGGCAGTGACCATCCCTGCTCCCATCCCCTTCAACACCACAGCTGCAGTAGTGGCCTCTTCAACCCGGGACACCGGAGTCAGCTGCCCAGGGACCATGATGGCACCTCACACCTCCTCATCTGTCCTGCTAGGAAGGGGGTCTGCAGACAGAACAGCTTCAACCCTGGACATGCTCTCCTCTGATGCTTGCTGCCCCTCCAATTTACATTTATACTTAAATATGTACTTATACACGTGTGTATTATATGCATATATATTATGTATACATTCTTTAAGCACTTGCTATGAGCATTTTCTCATTTAATCTTCATAAAAACTCTGTGATGTAGTAATGATCCCACTCAATGAATACATGAGGAAATTAAGGCCCAGAGAAGTAATTCATCCAAGGCCAAATACAGAAATAGCAATATACCTCACATAGCTACCTTATAGAGTTGTGTGGGGAATAAGTGAATTGCTGTATATATAAAGCGCTTAGAAGAGTGCCTGACATGGAGGGAGTAATAAATAAGGGTTTGACTTATGGATGGTATTACTCTGCCGCACTGCCATGCCCTGCAGAGGGTGGGGGACTAGCCTGAACTTTGTAAAAATAAATAAATAAATCATTTGATTATTTGCATTGCAAAATAATTCACTCTAGGGTTCCTCTGCAAGCCAGGTCACTTGGTGTTACAAACTGATTTGAGTATAAAGTCAGAGGCACCTAAGCAAAGCAACTCACATCCTCAAAAACCTTCAACGTCGAGTTCCCCTGGACACTCAAGGCAGGCCTCTCACTGCTCATTGCCCTAAGCAGAGATGCTCATCTTCGCAGAGGACAGAGGGCGTACTCAACCTGATCTCTCACAGCAGCTCAGGGAACAGGCTCATCCTCCTGGCTGTCTGCTTCTCTAGGCCTGAATCACATAGCAACCTCTTCAGAGCCTTCCAGGCTCAGAATCTCCTGCTCATTGCACAGGTGAGGAACTCAAGATGTCAAATATGGGAGAGTCTCATACCTGCCTTGACAGCAGCTTCCTTGGACAGCTCCTAGGAAAGCCCTCCCTGCAGACCACAGAGGCGCCCCTCAGTGTACTGTTCCCAGTAGCAAGGATGCCCACCCGCCAGTCATCCTGAGGAGCAACAGCTGCCCACATTCTCAGGTTAGTGTGGGCCAGGACAGGAGCCAGCGTGCCTTTCAGAATCATAGGCAATTTTGCTGACCTCAGTGTATGCATCAGCATCTTGAAAACTGGCTACTCAACATCTCACACCCAGCTTCCCCAAGCACAGACCGGTAAAGGTTTATAGAGGTGAAAACCTTTTCACCCTCCTTGCACTGATATTCATCATTCTCCTCTCATCACGGTGGCAGCAGGCATTGCATGAAAAGCAACAGGGCGGCTGGGCACGGTGGCTCAAGCCTGTAATCCCAGCACTTTGGGAGGCCGAGACGGGCGGATCACGAGGTCAGGAGATCGAGACCATCCTGGCTAACACGGTGAAACCCCGTCTCTACTAAAAAAAAAAAAAAAAATACAAAAAACCAGCCGGGCGAGGTGGCGGGCGCCTGTAGTCCCAGCTACTCGGGAGGCTGAGGCAGGAGAATGGCGTAAACCCGGGAGGCGGAGCTTGCAGTGAGCTGAGATCCGGCCACTGCACTCCAGCCTGGGTGACAGAGCGAGACTCCGTCTCAAAAAAAAAAAAAAAAAAAAAAAAAACAAGCTCTTTTGCCTCTGTTTGAGATGTCGGGCCCGGGATAGGGGTAAGTCCTGTTGTGGACTCCTGGCATTTTGTAACATAGGGTGCGCACCCATAGGCATTGGAAAGTTCCAAGGAGTGTCCCTGCCATCTTGCAACCAAGGGTGTTTTCTAAGTCTGCATGTGCCCCCTCCAACATCGAGAACACAGAGAGTTCCCAGATCGAATTACTAAGGCCTGCACTGAACAGAGCCAGTGTAGCGTGAGTCAGCCAGAGGGTCCGATCCAGTCTTTGGCAACCCATCCCCACCACCGTGGCACCACCACACACCTCCACCAACCCAGAAACTCCAGGTCCTCTGATTTCTGAGCCTGGGTCAGGAGAAGCTGCCCTGCCCCGGCATCAACGGAACGCACGCCTCCATGAAACTTGAAGACAGACTGCAGAGAAGCATCATGAATTTTTCACAAGATTCATCTCATCGTGGCTGAGCGCAGCTGAGAAAGCCACATTCCGAGGACCCGTGCCAACAGCTCACAAAGAGTTAACCCATTAGGCCATCGCCTGGTGAGCTCATCCATCCCTGCTGGAGCCTGCTCAGTTGCTGGGATTCACAGCACACCGACTTCTGGATGTGGTCAGGGTGGCTTTCTCTGGCTGGCATGGACTTGAGCAGAAACTCATTGCCGGCTTCCTCCTTGCACGAGCACCGAGTGATTCCCAGGTCCCCCATCCTCCCCTGGGACGTCGAGGACAGTAAGTAAGGAGGGAACGTTTCCCTCTGCCCTTCCTTCCACCTCGCTGGAGGAAAGAGCTGGTTTTAACTTTGTTTTGGAGCGTGTTGTCATTGAACTGGGGTTGGAAGGCAAGTAGGAACAACAAGCAGAGGAGAGGGGGCTATGCCCCGGGAGGGGGTGAAGCCAGCCTAGAGGCACTGCCTGCTGAGGGTCTTGGCAGACAGGGGTGGCTGGAGGAAGGGGGCCGCCCCTTGCTGGGTACTGGGAAGAAGGGGATTTGTGGGCAGAGGGCTGCTTCTGTCCTGCGTGTAGAGCATCCAGCCTTCACCGTTAGCAGCCATTATGGGAAGGGCTGGGCAGGGACTATCCTATCAAATCTAGGCGGGAGAAGGAGCAAAAAAAGCCAGACCATAAAATGCAAGGCCACCCCCAGACCCCAGAGGACATGGGCGGAATCTCCGACCCAGGCCATCCTCCTGGGCACCCCGTATCAGACCTCAGCAGCTGCCAATGCCTTCCTCCTACAGCTGTGGCAGGTGCCTGGGGCAGGTGCCAGAAAAACAACGTAGGGTGCGCTGGCTGCCTCGGGAGTTTTATCTCAGAAAGGGGGAACAAGGCAGGCACATGCAAACACAGACAAAGACGTGGCTCAGTCAGGCAACTGTGTGCCGTGGGGACCCTATATCCGGGTAAAGCCAGACGTGATCACACACATGATCGCCCAAGTTATTTTTCTACCCTGTCGCTGGCCAGGGTCTGGGCACCAGCTGGGTAGCCCGACGAGGGAGGTGAGTGGCACCCTCCAGGTTGACTGTGACCTTTGGGGAACTTCCCTTCCTAGAAGCGCTATGAGCAGCTGACAGATGGGTGGCCATGGCCATGGTGACAGCAGCAGCTTACTCAGAAACTCTCTAGCTTCTACTTTATCAGCCCAGACACTTGGCTCCCACTCACCTTCTCAGAAGGGTGGACAGTCACCAACAGAATGTCCTGGTGAGGGGAAGACAGCACCGCCAGAGAAGACAAGGGACTCTGAGGACGACCACTGGCAAGCTGGAGATGGGTGGGGCATTAATGGGGACTCTGTGAGGGAAACAGGAGGACCCTCCACTTCTCACCACTCTGGGCCTTCCACAGGAATAATACATGGTGTTACTCCCACCACTTCCATCCTGCCTTCCCCGCTTCTCCCCCAGACTCCCCTCACTGAGCCCAGCCTCCCAGCAGTGAGGTAATGTGTGCCTCTCTCCTCTGCTTTCAGCTCTTGCAACTCCCAGAATAGCCCAGGTGCTATCGGAGCTCTGTAGATGGAGGGACCTGAGGGGCAGAAACTCGGGAAGGGCCAGATAACTCCAGGTCCACGCACAGCAGCACAGCGGAACCTCTTACAATATTAAGGTCACCAGATGTATTGCCAGATACCCAATTCAATTTGTTTTTGATGATGAATAAATTTTTTTGCATGCATTGCTCCCATGCAATATTGAAACATTCTTATACGAAAAAGGTATCCATTGTTGATCTGAGGCTGAAATGTAACCAGACACCTTGTAGTTTTATTCTCTAAATCTGACAACCCTATTAATACCAACCGTATTTCAGCACGTTCAAAGGAGGACAGCACCAGGGAAAGGCTGGGGAGTGAGTTCGGAGGTGGAGATGTACAGGTACGGGGTGGTGGAATGCAAGTGAAGAAAACAAGTAGAAAAAAAAAGCAGGGCCCTTTCCTTGAGAAAGCATAAATAAAAGAGCAGGGCTGGTCGGGCACAGTAACTCACGCCGGTAATCCTAACAGTTTGGGAGGCTGAGGGAGGTGGATCACCTGAGGTCAGGAGTTCAAGGCCAGCCTGGCCAACGTGGCAAAACCCCGTCTCTACTAAAAATACAAAAATTAGCCAGGCGTGGTGGCAGCACCTGTAATCTCAGCTACTTGAGAGGCTGAGGCAGGAGAATCACTTGAACCTGGGAGGTGGAGGTTGCAGTGAGCTAAGATCATACCAGTTCACTCTAGCCTGGGCAAAAGAGCAAAACTCCATCATAAAATATAATATAATAAAATAAAATAAAAGCAGGATTTGGAGGCCGGCAGCTCTGAGCCTCTGTTCCTAGCTGCAAAATGGGAATGCTAATAGTATTACCCTCTTGGAGTGGAGGATTAAAAGAGACTCCCCAGGCAAAGAAATTGGCACACGCCAGGCATCTTATGCTGGATTTGTGGCATGGTGACAGTGGTGACTTTGAGGCCGCTGTGCCACAGGCCCCTTGCTGGCCTCTTGCTGCTTGCTGGCCCCAGCTCGGGGACCCTGGCATCCTTGGCAGCTCCACCCAACATTCCTGGGCCTATCTCCTCAGCCAAGGCTGTAGTTCCGTTCACTGTGTCCCACCTCGGGTGTCCTCCCCATTTGCTTTTCCCATAATTTTGAAAAGAAACATTAAAACTGCCCCAAAGAGGGGTGGGATAGACTTGAACACAGAGTCTGGAGCCAGGCAGGCTGCAAAACTCACATTCCAATCCAGATGCTCTCCTCACCTGTGAGTCATCTTGAGCAAGTCACTTATACCTCTCTGATCCTCAGTTTCCTCACCGGCAAAGTGGGGCAAGAATATAGCTTCCCCAGCCGGGCGCGGTGGCTCAAGCCTGTAATCCCAGCACTTTGGGAGGCCGAGACGGGCGGATCACGAGGTGAGGAGATGGAGACCATCCTGGCTAACATGGTGAAACCCCGTTTCTACTAAAAAATACAAAAAAACTAGCCAGGCGAGGTGGCGGGTGCCTGTAGTCCCAGCTACTCGGGAGGTTGAGGCAGGAGAATGTTGTGAACCCGGGAGGCGGAGCTTGCAGTGAGCCAAGATCCGGCCACTGCACTCCAGCCTGGACGACAGAGTGAGACTCTGTCTCAAAAAAAAAAAAAAAAAGAATATAGCTTCCCCAGAGGAGTGACTAGGTGGGAGGATGAAATGAGGCAATGCAGACAAAGCATTTAGCGCGGTTCCCGCCACACACTAAGCATTTGATAAATGGTCGTTATTATTATTGTAGAAAAAGCACCTGCCTTCCCCAGCCACACGGCTTCTTTGGCCTTGGAGAAGCAGCTGAGGTACATTGGAGATTTTTGTAGGAACTTCGGCCAGCAGAAGGAAGCCTGCCTTGGCGAGGTGAGCGGTCACTCAGGCCAAAGAAGGGAGGCAGGGAGGATTTGGTCAGTGTGTCCTGCCTTTGCCCCTTCACAGCTGCCTCCATGCCGCCTTGTGAGCTGCTTCCTTCCTAACACCTGGCTGTAAGATCAAAGGGAGTTTTTTACAACCACCGGGTGGGAAGGAACAGAACCAGTGACTTGGTAAAGCAGTACGAGTCAGGTTCTAACCTTCTGTAGTTAAAACAAAACAAAACAAAAAAAAAAGGCTGGGCACGGTGGCTCACTCCTGTAATCTCAATACTTTAGGAGGCCAAGGCGGGCGGATCATGAGGTTAGGAGATTGAGACCATCATGGCTAACACGGTGAAACCCCATCTCTACTAAAAATACAAATAATTAGCCAGGCATGGTGGCTGGCACCTGTAGTCCCAGCTACTTGGGAGGCTGAGGCAGGAGAACGGTGTGAACCTGGGAGGTGGAGGTTGCAGTGAGCTGAGATCGTGCCACTGCACTTCAGCCTAGACGACAAGAGCGAAACTCCGTCTCAAAAAAAAAAAAAAAAAAAAAAAAACAGAATCAGAACATCGCCAGCACCTCAAAAGTCCCCATTCCAGTCACTACCACCACCAAATGCAGCCACTATCCTAACCTCTCATAGCATAGACTGTTTTACATGTATTTGAATTTTATGGAAATGAGATCACATCGCATGCATTCTTTTTCTGTCTGGCTTCTCATTGCTATATAGTCCCAGACCAGCACTGTTTCTTGGTGCCAGCCTGCAGCCTTCTCAGCCTGGTTGTATACTATAATTAAGTCCCCACCCAGTTGAACACTTCCTGTTCCTGAGCTCCCTCACTCCCAGATGGCGGCTCCCAGGAGCAAGCCCTTCCCTGCCCAGCCCCAGCTATTTTCTCTGGCACCACTGAGAATCCCTGCATTTTAATTCCTTCATCACAACCTTTCCAACCTCAGGAAACAGCAATCATATCTCTCCATGTCTTCACTGAAAAGGACTAGAAATGACTACTGAGAAAAAGAAATTCTGCTTAAGATGATCAAACACCCTCATATGAGACCAGATTGCAATAACCAGCTGAAGGTCTCCTAACAGCTTTATGAACCCATCCCTGCCCCTCAGCACACAGAGAAAAAAAAAAAAAAATCACTTTTTAAATGGCTGCTTCGCTTATGCAAATATACCACAGGCTCCAAAGGGAAGTACACACTGGGTGTCTACGGTTACAAAAGCACCTTGTAATATTTTCAGAGTCGTAGGAAGCAGAGATCCAAACTGTAACATCACCAAGGCCAAATTCTGAAGGCCTTGGTTACAACTCCGCTGTCCCCCTGTTAAAGGGGAGGGATCTGTAACTGCTTGTTCTAGAGAATGGAATCATTATTCTTGGGGTCGGGGGTGACACTAGTTCAGAAAAGTTCAGGCCTGAGCAGTGAGGAATGGAATGAGCAGGTTGGAGAGATTCAGCTGAAACTGACACCGTCGGAAGGATTGAAGGAGAACGCATTCAGTAAAGGACCCCTCTCTGTGTAGAAGTGCCTTGGTCAAGCGGAAGGGGCAGGTTGCAGATAAATGTAACAAGTATCAGGACTTGGGAGCCACCAGCTCCAGACACCAACTCCTTTATCCCAAGCTGTCTTTAACTCCTGGCCAGTAACATGGTTTCCCAAAGTGCACCCCACCACAGATCTGAGTCTAATTCCAGCCTCCCTCGCAGGCATCCTATTTGAGTTGGGGAAGGTGGTTTCATTGTGACCAGGATGAATAGTCCACCTTCCCCGATACAATTTTCTGCTATGGAAAGAAATCTCTCGCATCCCACTCACAAACAGGAATATTTGTAAATGCTGATGTGAGTAGGCTGTGAGTAGCCAAACAGGAAACAGAAGAAGAAGACAGAGGAGGAAGCGCAGGATTCTTGGCCAGGAAAGAGGGTAGAAGCCAAGGTCCAGAGGCTTTGATCTGAAGAGGGAAAAAGAGCAGAAGCCTAGGAGAACTGCTTAAGGAAAGTCATCCCAAGCAGGCAGGGGACCCTCAGAGAACAGCCAGAGAGCTTGAGGACTCGGGGTACAGGAGGAGAGAGCCTGCGGACTCTGTCCCAGACAGCAGCAAGCGACTGAGCTTACTGCAGGGAAGGATCCAGGCTCCTGCTAGAAGATAAATAAGTGTGTAAGTGGTTTCTATGTAAGTGGAGAAGGTCCTGCGTTTGTCCTTAGCAACCAGTGGAAGGGAGAGGAGGGGAAACAAGGGAGAGAGAGTTGTTCATTTACTTACTCATTCAGTTAAAGATAAGCTAAATCTCTGGGGTACAGAGCACTGTACAGACACCTTGGAGACATCTGAAAGATGAATCAGGGCAGTACCTTTGTGACACCTCCAGGCAGGGAACCTGGGCTCTCTCAAACAGAACCTATCCTCAGGAAGTATCTAATATCAATCGTTTACATCTTATGACCTTGTTGTAAATACGTAGACCTTTGCCTTGAAGCCACATTTCTGATTATGAAATGTAAGGCTTTAATCGAGGCTGGGTGCGGTGGCTCACACCTATAATCCCAGCACTTTGGGAGGCTAAGGAGGGTGGATCACCTGAGGTCAGGAGTTCGAGACCAGCCTGACCAACATGGTGAAACCCTGTCTCTACTGAAAACACAAAAATCAGCTGGGTGTGGTGGCGAGTGCCTGTAATCTCAGCTACTCAGGAGGCTGAGGCAGGAGAATCGCTGGAACCCGGGAGGCGGAGGTTGCAGTGAGCCGAGATCGCACCTTTGCACTCCAGCCTGGGCGACAAGAGCAAAACTACACATAAAAAAAAGAAAAGAAAAGAAAAGAAATCCTTTAATCTGACATTAAAATAATTTGAGAAAGCATTGGTATGGTGAAGTATTTGGTGGGCAAGCAGTACTTCTCTACAGCCCAGCCCTGAAATTGCTCTACATGGATGACCATCCACCTTTCCTGAGTTGGGGTCAGAGATGAGGGAGTCCCAGTGGCTGAGAGCCATACAGATGGGCTCTCGATGAGACACTGGAGTGGGCAGTTGAGTGAGACTCCATACCTTTCCAGGCCTAAGAATAGGAAGCTGGAAATTGGCCTCAATGTAATTAACATGGAGGGTGGGGAAGGGTAGCATTTAGATCTTAGAAGGTTGCACTGTGGGGGCTGGGCACGGTGACTCATGCCTGTAATCCCAGCACTTTGGGAGGCCGAGGTGGGCGGATCACCTGAGGTCGGGAATTTGAGACCAGCCTGACCAACATGGAGAAACCCTGCCTCTACTAAAAATACAAAATTAGCTGGGTATGGTGGTGTATGCCTGTAATCCCCACTACTCAGGAGGCTGAGACAGGAGGATTGCTTGAACCTGGGAGGCAGAGGTTGTGGTGAGCTGAGATCACTCCATTGCACTCCAGCCTGGGCAACAAGAGTGAAACTCCATCTCAAAAACAGGAAAAAAGGTTGCACTGTGAACCTGAGACCTCACTGTCATCTGCTGACAGAGCACATGAAAGCCCAGGCTGCACGAAACGGTGTTCTCCAACCTGTGCAAAGCCCGGTAGGAGTAACGGGTTCACATCTGAGCTTGGGCAGTTCCTTATCGTGTGATCTTCAAGACGTTGCTTCACCTCTCTGAAGCTTCATTATCTCATCTGTAAAACAGAACTAATGCCTAATTCACAGGTTTATTGTGAGTTTCAGTTTAATAAAGGAAGTGTTTGATGCAGTGTCTGGCACAGGACACGCATGCAGAATTTATCTATAAAGCATCACTCTTCTAATAGACAAACGGTATCATTTATGGAGTACTTGCCATATGCTAGGCATTATTTCAGTGCATTACACCACTTAACTCACATGACCTTTTTGAAAATTCTATGAAAGAAGTAACGTTATCCTCATCTTATAGGTAAGAAAACTGAGACAAAGAGAGGTTGAGTAGTTCCATCAAGATCAGACAGCTAGAAAGTGGTTGGGTCTGAAAATAAAATGCCATTCAATAAACTATAGCTGACCGGGCGCAGTGGCTCATGCCTGTAATCCCAGCACTTTGAGAGACCGAGGCGGGCGGATAACTTGAGGTCAGGAGTTCAAGACCAGCCTGGTCAACATGGTGAAAACCTGTCTCTACTAAAAATACAGAAATCAGCCAGGCTTCATGGTGGGAGCCTGTAATCCCAGCTACTCAGGAGGCTGAGGCAGAAGAATCACTTGAACCTGGGAGGTGGAGGTTGCAGTGAGCTGAGGTTACACCACTGCACTCCAGCCTGGGTGACAGAGGGAGACTCTCTCTCAAAAAGAAAGAAAGAAAAAAACTATAGCTTTTGTTTGTTTCTAAAATGGCATCACTTGTTTTAAATATTAAAAGCTATTGAATAAATATTTAAATAGTGATCCTTGTTTTAAATAGTAAAAGCTATTGAATAAAATGTTGTAATAGGTATCTATCACAAAAAAAAAAAAAAAACAAACCAGCGTGGGTGCTTACTTATGTAAATGAAATTCAACTCACTTTCTTTTTTGGCTTCAGCTCAAAGACCTTGTTCACCCTCCACTGAGAGTGGGGCTAGAGATGGATGCTGAGTACAGGAAGGGTGTGTGAGGATTCCTTTGGCTCCACTCTTGTTGCCAACTTTTGCCGGTCCTAGGTGCCCAGTCCTGAGCAATCATGACGATGGAGACTCTCCCCAAGGTTCTAGAGGTCGATGAGAAGTCTCCGGAAGCCAAGGACCTGCTGCCCAGCCAGACCGCCAGCTCCCTGTGCATCAGCTCCAGGAGCGAGTCTGTCTGGACCACCACCCCCAGGAGTAACTGGGAAATCTACCGCAAGCCCATCGTCATCATGTCGGTGGGCGGTGCCATCCTGCTTTTTGGCGTGGTCATCACCTGCTTGGCCTACACCTTGAAGCTGAGTAAGAATAATCTCTCCATCCTCAAAATGGTAGGGCCCGGCTTCCTGTCCCTGGGACTCATGATGCTGGTGTGCGGGCTGGTGTGGGTGCCCATCATCAAAAAGAAACAGAAGCACAGACAGAAGTCGAATTTCTTACGCAGCCTCAAGTCCTTCTTCCTGACTCGCTGATGGTGGTTTCCGCATCTCCCTGCCACCTTGACTGGGAGAAGATCTGACGACCATATCCGACATCCCCTTCTCCTCTGTGGGGTGCCATAAAACTGATCCAGGAAAATGCTCTTCCTGACCCAGTGGGGAAGACAGAGCTCAGGGCTCCATCCTCCATGCAGCCGGGAATGTTGCCAGATATATCCACTTTATCTCTGTTCTGACTGATGCTTCCTTGGATCTTGGCTGTGGCCTTCCCTTTCGTCACTCTAACCCCCTGCCTCTGCGTCCAGACATCATTCATCCAACGCTCTCTACCAAGTGCAATGCATGCTGGGAAATTCTTCGGGGGTGGGCTATGCCCCAGGGAGAACTTCTTGTTTACATATCTGAGTGCCAGAGCTGGATTCTTCATTTGCATCCTTCTGGAACCAAAACTGACCCATGGAGGTCTTTTACAGAGGAGGGAGGGACGGCTGAGTTCTGACCCATTGGGTTTGACAGCCCCAGCTCCCTCAGCAGACTTTCAAGATCACAAGTATCAAACATTCCAAAGACTGAACAATGAAGGGAGGCCTGGGAAAAACACTCTCCAAGATGACACGTGCCCCTGGACATGGCAACATGACTCTAGGGGTTTGTCAGCTGAAGAAGTTTAACTCCTAATTATATAATATTTACATCAGAGGGGTAGGCTAGGGGATGTCACGGTTTCTGCTTGACCTTCTAACTCCTCATTGACCACTTTCTTTGAACTTGGTCGTTAGCCGAGGAAGAATGCATGTTGCCCTAATTTCTTTCCTACCCCTGCCTCTACCTCTGCGTCTAGAACAGCAAAATGGAAAGATACGGAGGGATCCTGTAAGATTGTTTTCCCCTTCACGTCTATCAAGATCAAAATGGAGAGGATCAAGTTCCATATCCGAATGATCTGTAGGTTTCTAGAGATGGAATTCACGCTAGAAAATCCCAACTTCTGTTATCCCTGCCCCCGCCCAACAAAAAAGTCAATACTTATTCAGTGTCCCGCTCTGGGATAAGCCCTGGCTGGGAGCAAGACACGATCCCTGCTGTCTTCTTGCTTCCCAAGGTGAGAGAGGCAGCCAAGCCAACCAGCAAAATGCAGGTGGTTGTGGGAACACAGGAGGCGTCTACCCTAAACTTGAGAGAGGACGGAGAAATTCCTGGAGGCCATGTCCTCCAACCCAAAAACGAAAGGAAGGATAAGAGTTGCCAAAGAGAGGAAAGAACAGCATTGGAAGCAGCAGGCGCTGCCATGTGTGTGCAGGAGCAGCTTGGGGAAGGAGAAGCACGATGGAATTAGGAAACTGCACGGCCACTTGTCTGACTCCCAGATGTTTTTACTTCATCCCTCTCTTGCCCGACTTCCCACCTCTTCCCCAAGTGCCTAGTGTAGCTTCTCCTGGAGGCACATTGAGGGCCTCCTGGGGTCTATGGTAGAGACGGGAAGTGGGTTTCCAGAGGGCCTGCCAAGCAGAGAGTCCCTGAGAGGTAAGTGCTTCTGTAACTCCCTGTGGCAATCAAGAGGCCCATAGGTGAAGGAACAGAAGTGGTACCTGTGAGGGGGCCAGTCACACTGCCCTAGGCCAAGCCAAAGACTCCTGGAGAGCATTTGGTAATGAGGTGTGAGAGGAGAGCATCCTGCACCAGAATCACCCTTGTCTTGAGGTAATTCTCTTCACTCCTCAGCCTTGTGGCCTCCCCAGTCACCATGGCCCTCCAGATATCCCCATCCTCCATGGCAGTTCCATATGCAGAGCCAGAATCCATCCTTATTCCCTCTGCACTGTGGGAAAATCCATGGATGCAAGCACTTTTGTCATAGGGACCACCCCTTACCTGACCCACCCACGGAGTCAGAGTTTGGGGAACTCATGACCGTTGAGGCTCACCCAGGATGGCCATAGCCTTCATGCAGACCCATGCCAGTGTGGCCAGGTCTCTAGCTCACCTCTAGCCCTGCACACAGGCAGTCAGGACCAATCTTGGGAGCATTGCAAGTGCTATGTCATTAATCATAGTTTTAGTGCCTCAGTGACAAACCTTGCAGATCATTTTTCTTCTTCTGACATGAATGCAGATTTGAGATTGGCCCTATAATATCACCCTTGCATTTCTCGATGCGTTCTTAAATGGGAGCAAATGGGATGGGCCCCAACTCACTCACTGGAAACCCATACTCCGGGTGCCTCATTTCCTCTGCCCAGGAGCTTGTAGCCTGGGCACAGCTATATGAGGAGGGCCCATTTGGATGCTGCTATCACGGATGTCTTAGTGGAAGGAAGTTTGAGGACAACCACAACTCTAGAAGTCCAGGTTCTGGATTCACTTTGCAGACTCTAGCAGTACCTGCCTCCATTCCCTGCCCACTCAAGCTAGTTTCTCAGCAGAGAAAACATGAGGAAATATCCCCAAACATTGTCATCCCCACTGGGATCCTCCACATGAGTGTGGGCTGGAAATGTTCCAGGGTCACACTGAGGCAGGACATTGAGGTATTTGCCAATGCCTGTTGCCCCATGGAAGGCTGAAGTATGGATGCACCTGATCTGGGAATGCAGCCTAGGTCAGACTCCACATTTCTGCAACAAAGCATCACCTGCAATGACTCTTTTCATGTCAGTGGGTCAAAGGACAGAACCAGCTTCCATGTTTTCAGCTCACTAGATTGTATCATGCTCCCCATGGCTATTATGTTTGGGAGAGTTTGATCTAACCTGAAGCCTAAAGGAATCAATGTAATGTTGAATTGTATTCAATGTAACAGTGTCTGCTGTGTTTTCATTCCTCTCTTCAGGAATTTCAAGACTATGTCCACCAATTAATTCCTCTAAAATGCACCCCACCCTCCATTGCCACACATCCTTCTCCCCAGATTGCTACCTGGGAGAAAATGGACAGGATGGGTTTTGTGCATGGTTCCTCAGGCATCTTGTAGGAACTGATGACCCTACTTTGAGATGCTGACAGGGCAGAGACCAGCAGCTTCCAACTCTTTCCATCCCCAAAAGTCAAGTACTGAGACCAAAGAAAGAGATACCGAGAAAGAACTGTCCAGAATGAATCAGTGTTCCAGGGCAAGGCAGGCAGCTGCTCCAAGGTCAGCCTATCAATGTCCCCAGTAACTGACAAGTGCAGGCACAAGGAGCAGGTGCAGTTCAGCTCCCCGGTCTCCTTTCTTCTAAGCCCCTTCTCCCCATCTTCTGGGCCGACCTCCTCTGCCCCTTCAGCTTTTTAATCCTGACTCTCTTCCACTTGGCTTCCCACCAAATTCACTGTGGCCTTGACTTTCTGCTTGCGCTAGCTGGCTCAATCCATAAAGGAAAAAAGAAAGTAACTGGTGGTGTGTCTGGGTAGAACAAAGGATATTTTATTCCTCCTTCAATTCCTGCAACATTCCCAGAGTCATGACCTGCCTCCCAACCCTTCTTGACCCTCATACCCATCTCCTCACTGTCTCCTGCCCTCAGAGATCAGAGGACACCGGAAAACCAAAACCCAGAGCTCCAAACATGTCTGATATTAAACACGTGCAAGGAAACTGCCCAGCGGGTGTACCTGGGGATGCCGCTGGGTGGCACCAACCCTGTGCCATGGGGGGTTTGGAGGGTGAGGTTGGGGAGGAGAGGACAGAAGAAGGAAGGGTGATCAGAGGTGGTTGGCAAGGAGGCATTCTGGGGTGGTGTCTGAAGAGCAGAAGAATGAAATGATGATTGTTTATTGGGTGCTCACTAAGTCCCTGAAGAAAAATCTAAGCCCTTTATTCAGTGACTCATTCAATCCTTTCCAAAATCCTGTCCTGAAATACTGTTACCATCATCCTCACTTTACAGGTGAGATAAGTAAGGCAGAGGGACATCCAGCTAGGACAGTATGATTGAAACCCAGCTGGTGTAGCTGCAGAGGCCACGCCCACACCCTCCACCTCCACAGACTCTCTAAAGGCCTCTGAGGAGCAGCAGAAGGCACCAGCATCATCGAGATGGGGAAAGCGGAAAGGGAGCTGAGGTCACCAGACAGGCTGGGAGGGCACACCAGGCAAGGGCCCAGGACGGGGGTAAAATT
>NW_012101310.1:2578573-2582244 GCF_000951045.1 Mandrillus leucophaeus | reverse complement strand
TGTTCCAGGGGCCAGGCTCACTTACTGAGCAGCAGGAGGATTCAGGACCTTCTGACACAGGTTATGTGTCCACATTGCATCACATTATAGGCCAAGTTCATAACCCCTCAGAAGGCTAAAACCACCTCCCACAGGGAGTGCTTAGAAGAAAAGGGGCAATCAAGATCCAATACCATGCTGGGCGTGGGGGCTCACACCTGTAATCCCAGCACTGTGGGAGGCCGAAGCGGGCAGATCCCTTAAGGTCAGGCGTTCAAGACCAGCCTGGCTAACATGGTGTAACCCTGTCTCTACCAAAAATACAAAAATTAGCAGGGCATGGTAGCAAGCACCTGTAATCCCAGCTACTTGGGAGGCTGAGGCAGGAGAATCGCTTGACCCCTGGAGGCAGAGTCTGCCGTGAGCCAAGATCATGCCAGTGCACTCCAGCCTGGGAAACAGATGGAGACTCCATCTCAAAAAAAAAAAAAACGTTTAAAAGACCCAATACCACTTCTCCAGAGAAGAGCTGCTGAGCATCAGGTCTTCCCGCAGGCAGAGGTGCTTTAGGGGCCACTTACCCTGTTCCTTCATTCTCAGAAGACCCTCCCTCTATCTCTCACGACTAGAGAGGAGTCACTGAAGGACATTGGGCTTGGTCACTGAAGGGCCTTGACTCTACTACACCAGGTCCTAGAAAGAAGCCCCCAGCAGAAACCAGGGAAGACAATTGCCCTCCCAGGTCCTACCTCCATCCCCATCCCTGGAGCCCTGAGTCTGTGCTCCTGGCACCTGCAAGGAGGGTCAGTTCCTGTGGGCCGTTTCCTCCTATCCAGACCTGCACAGAGCTCCAGGCACTCCACCAGCCCAGCCATGGTCTGTGCGGTCAGCTTCCCCTGGTCTCCATAGGGAGGGTCCTCTATGGCTAAGGGACAGTGCTCACTTCTGTCGACTACAGGTGCAGGAAAGAGAGATTTCAGGCCTTCTCCAAGTCCAGGTCTCCTATTCCGAAAAGAAAGAAGTTTCGGTAAAGGTCACCTCCAAAATAAGATCATCTCCCACTGCACAGCAGGGCTCTCTGGCAAAACCACCAAAGTAACTGCAAAGAGGAGGGGGAGTGATGGCCAGTGGCCCCTCTGATAATCATGTAGACTATGTTGGGCTCTTTTTCAATCAATAAAGGAATGTAAGCATCAATCACAGTCCATTTCCTGTGGGGTTGCATGGGAGGAAGACCTGAAAGAGAAGGGAAACAGATTCTATTGTGGCAGCCTTTGCCCAACTCATTCCCTGGGGGCCTGGGGCCCTTCCCTTCCTCTGATGCCTTTCTCAGACATGGTCTCTGATCCCTCCCTCAGGAGTAGCTATTAGCCTGGCATTTCAAGGCCCCGAGTACCTGCCATGCACCAGACATCAAAACTGGGGATGCTGTGAGGAAGACAAGCTCTCATCTCAGAAAGCAATCAGAAGAGTCCCCAGAGGAGAGAAGCAAGGAGATCATCAGTTATGATACAGTAGGATGGAGACAGGGAGGACGGAATGCAGAGGGTGTGTGCCCATGTCAGTCTGACCCCAGGCTGCCTTTCCAGCTCTCTAGAATGGAGCTATGACAGGTGTTCACGTCAGGGGTGGGAGGCAAGAGGAAAGGAATGGGGAGATGGAGGGAGAGGGGGACTGGGAGCTGCCTATGGGTTAGTAGGAGGACCACAGCCTATAAAAAGCAATGCCATTTTGATTCTATTCACACCTCTATTTCACGGTCTTGCTTTTTGCTGTTTCCTTGGAAGCCTGTACATCATAGCCTTCAATTGTGTTGTACAGCTGTCATGTCTAAGGAAGGCACTTTGGGGGATCAATGTCCCCCCACGTGTCCCCATCTGGCTATACTTCTGTCCTGAGATCCAGTCATCAAAGAAACAGCAGTGCAGTTTTTTCCCTTTCCTGGAATGTTGGTCTCCTGGAAGATTCTTCCCCAGATTCCATCTCTTCCTCATTCTAAATACTTCTCTGAATGATTTTGTCCATGACAGTGGCTTCAGTTATTCTCTGTGTGTCGGTGACTTTGCAAAACATACATCTAAATGCCTACTGAATATGCAGTATTAGCTTCCTATTGTGGTTGTAAAATAAAAAGGAACACCATAACTTTAGTAGCTTAAACCAACACAAATTCATTATCTCACAGTTCAGGAGATCAGAAGTCCAACATGGATCTCACAGGACTAAAGCCCAGGTGCAGGCAGGGTTGCATCCTTCTGGATTCTCTAGGGGAGAATCTGTTCCTTGCTTTTCCCAGCTTCTGAAGGCCACCTGCAGTCCCCAGCTTGAGGCCCCTTCCATCTTCATAGCCAACGTCCGCAGAAGACGGCTGGTGTTCTTATGTCATCACAGCTCTTCTCTGACCCTCCTGCCTCCCTCTTTCATTTATAAGGACCCCTATGTGGTGCTGTATGTTGGGCACTTATATAAGACCTTACATTGGGCCTCCCTGGATAGCCCAGGATAATCCCCCAATCTTAAAATCCTTTTATGAGTCTGCTTAGGCTGCCATAACAAAATGCCACAACTGGATGGCTTGAACACAAGAAATCTGTTTTCCCACAGTTCTTGGGGCCAGAAGTCTAACAGCAAGGTGTCAGCAGGTTTGGTTCTTCTGCGGGCTCTCTGTTTGGCTTGCAGATGGCCATCGTCTCCCTGTGTGTCCACGTGGTCCTTTCTCTTTGCGTGTCTGTTCCCTAATCTCATCTTCTTATAGGGACCCCAGACACATTTCATCAGGGCCTCTTTAAACGCTCTGTCTCTAAATACAGTCCAATTCTGAGGTGCTGGGGATTCAAATCTTAATATATGAATGTGGAGACAATGCAGTTCAGCCCATAACACCCCTTAATCACAACTCAAAGTCCCTTTTGCCATGTATGGTAACCTACTCATAAATTCCAGGGACCTGGATGTGGACATCTTTAGGGGGCCATTGTTCCGCCTACGACAAAATCCTTCACCTTAATGTCTCCAGCAGCGTATACTCAACCTGCCTCAGACTGAATTCCTCCTCTTCTTTCTTCTGTGTCGCCTGCCTCAGGAAATGACACCGCCACTCAGTTTAGCCAATTGCCCAAGCCAGAAATCTGGCTTTCTGGAAGAAATGTCAGAGACTACTTGCTTATTCAATATCCTTTTCCCCCATCTTCTTTGGTAATAAAACCTCTAGTTTTCTGAAGGCAGCAATATGCCCGGCTAAAGTATGATCCTTCTAGATCCCCAGCCTCCCTCGTGACAACGGTTGACCAATGAGATGTGTCTGGAAATACTTAGGTGGAGGCCAAAAAATCTCTCTGTAGGCCCGAAGCTCTTCACCTGCCGGATGCTGTTGTCCCTTCACTCTTGCTTCTTTGGATGCAGACCCAATGGCTGGAGCTGCAGCTGCCATCTTGGGACCACTGACTGACCTTGAGAATAAAAGCCATTGTCAAGGAGGGTAGAGCAGAAAGTTCTAAGATGCCTGTGACCTTCGTGAAATCCGGGGAGCAACTGGACTGCCCAACCCCAGGCTTCTCTTACAGAAGATAAACATAAAACTTTATCTTATTTAAGTCATCATTATTTTGGGTCTGTTACTTGCAGCCAGTTGCAATTCCTACTTAGGTAACATGACTGGGAGAAGTTATTTTCTTCTTCTGAGTTTTGAATAT
>NW_012101310.1:2576291-2578523 GCF_000951045.1 Mandrillus leucophaeus | reverse complement strand
ACATGGATCTCACAGGACTAAAGCCCAGGTGCAGGCAGGGTTGCATCCTTCTGGATTCTCTAGGGGAGAATCTGTTCCTTGCTTTTCCCAGCTTCTGAAGGCCACCTGCAGTCCCCAGCTTGAGGCCCCTTCCATCTTCATAGCCAACGTCCGCAGAAGACGGATGGTGTTCTTATGTCATCACAGCTCTTCTCTGACCCTCCTGCCTCCCTCTTTCATTTATAAGGACCCCTATGTGGTGCTGTATGTTGGGCACTTATATTAAGACCTTACATTGGGCCTCCCTGGATAGCCCAGGATAATCCCCCAATCTTAAAATCCTTTTATGAGTCTGCTTAGGCTGCCATAACAAAATGCCACAACTGAATGGCTTGAACACAAGAAATCTGTTTTCCCACAGTTCTTGGGGCCAGAAGTCTAACAGCAAGGTGTCAGCAGGTTTGGTTTCTTCTGAGGGCTCTCTGTTTGGCTTGCAGATGGCCATCGTCTCCCTGTGTGTCCACGTGGTCCTTTCTCTTTGCATGTCTGTTCCCTAATCTCATCTTCTTATAGGGACCCCAGACACATTTCATCAGGGCCTCTTTAAACGCTCTGTCTCTAAATACAGTCCAATTCTGAGGTGCTGGGGATTCAAATCTTAATATATGAATGTGGAGACAATGCAGTTCAGCCCATAACACCCCTTAATCACAACTCAAAGTCCCTTTTGCCATGTATGGTAACCTACTCATAAATTCCAGGGACCTGGATGTGGACATCTTTAGGGGGCCATTGTTCCGCCTACGACAAAATCCTTCACCTTAATGTCTCCAGCAGCGTATACTCAACCTGCCTCAGACTGAATTCCTCCTCTTCTTTCTTCTGTGTCGCCTGCCTCAGGAAATGACACCGCCACTCAGTTTAGCCAATTGCCCAAGCCAGAAATCTGGCTTTCTGGAAGAAATGTCAGAGACTACTTGCTTATTCAATATCCTTTTCCCCCATCTTCTTTGGTAATAAAACCTCTAGTTTTCTGAAGGCAGCAATATGCCCGGCTAAAGTATGATCCTTCTAGATCCCCAGCCTCCCTCGTGACAACGGTTGACCAATGAGATGTGTCTGGAAATACTTAGGTGGAGGCCAAAAAATCTCTCTGTAGGCCCGAAGCTCTTCACCTGCCGGATGCTGTTGTCCCTTCACTCTTGCTTCTTTGGATGCAGACCCAATGGCTGGAGCTGCAGCTGCCATCTTGGGACCACTGACTGACCTTGAGAATAAAAGCCATTGTCAAGGAGGGTAGAGCGGAAAGTTCTAAGATGCCTGTGACCTTCGTGAAATCCGGGGAGCAACTGGACTGCCCAACCCCAGGCTTCTCTTACAGAAGATAAACATAAAACTTTATCTTATTTAAGTCATCATTATTTTGGGTCTGTTACTTGCAGCCAGTTGCAATTCCTACTTAGGTAACATGACTGGGAGAAGTTATTTTCTTCTTCTGAGTTTTGAATATGATTTGATTAGGTCCTGAACTGATATACTTAGAGCAAAGACTCTCATAAGTAAGTTCTGAATCAATGAAATTTTATATTTGGCAGTCATTTCAAAGCATTCTTCAAGTCTCTAAGGAAAGAGGAAATAGAGAAAAAAGTCAAAGCATCATGGCTTTGATGGTTCGAGTCCTCTTGCCCTCCCATCTCTGAAGCTGCAGGAACTGTCTCACACTAGACATCCAGGTGGTGGACAGGGAAGAGTGGGGTTCACACAGGGCACCCAGCTTTATCAATGGCCTGTCCGGTTCACTCACTCCTTCTAAGAGCTGAGGCAGGGATGGATGAAATAGGGTGGTGGGGAGGAATTGTATTGGAGGAGACACCGCTCTCTCTCTCTCTCTCTCTCTCTCTCTGTCTGTCTGTCTCTCTCTCTCTCTCTTCCAGGTCTCAATCTCTGCAGTTGTCAAAATTAAGATTACCTAACCTTACCGAATATACAGCATCATGTATGTTCAAGAGTTGACTCTGGGCCAGGCACAGTGGCTCACGCCTGTAATCCCAGCACTTTGGGAGGCCAATGAAGATGGATCACAAGGTCAGGAGATTGAGACCATCCTGGCCAACATGGTGAAACCCTGTCTCTACTAAAAATACAAAAATTAGCTGGTTGTGGTGGTGTGCGCCTGTGATCCCAGCTACCTGGGAGGCTGAGGCAGGAAAATCACTTGAACCTGGGAGGCAGAGGTTGCAGTGAGCTGAGATC
>NW_012101310.1:2561131-2576071 GCF_000951045.1 Mandrillus leucophaeus | reverse complement strand
TTACAGCCTCCAGAAATGTGAGAAATAAATGACTGTTGCCTATAAGATAAGCCACTCAGTCCATAGCACTTTGTAACAGCAGCCTGAACTGACTCAAACAGTAGGTATTCAGTAAAATGCAGATATTGTTATTATCTTTGTCACAAGAAGGGGGAATTTCAGGCTACAACCATAATGCAAGAATTCCCAAATCATCAGTAAAAATAGCTTTACGTTTGAACATGTAAAACCATATATAGACTCTTTCGGGTAGGACATAGATATCTGATTTCAAACAAAGGCTATAACATTTTGGCAACAAAGTGCAGGGTCTTACCAGTAACATGACTGTAATTATTAGAGATCCTCTTAAGACCCAGACTCATTTGCACCTGCCCATTTTTACTTAGAATTTTGCTCAGAATCCGAGTAAGAACCTCACAAAAGTCAGGTAAGAACTTCAAGTAAATAATTCTGGGAGCAATTGCCAAACTCCCCTGGTGCCTAGGCGCCGGCAAGAGGGAAGAAGAGGCCAGTGGAATGTGCCTGCAGGAATCGCCATTCCCCGGGAGAGAGGGCGTGGCTGCCTTTCTGGGACAGGCAGGGAAACCAGAATAGCAACTGGCACCAGGCCTGACCCATGGTCAAGGCCAGAGCAGCTGCTTTCAGGCTCACCCCAACAAACAGATGAAAGGGAGTGGGGCTGGCCCCTGGGAGAGCCTTGTGTGTGTGAGAAGAGACAGGCCAAGGTGGGCGTGGGTGGAGGCCACGCAGGCTTCCGGAGAATGAGGAATGCCTGCTCAGTGTGCAGGAGAAGGGGGTGGCCAGGGCTTGAGGCCAACGCCGATGTGGGAAAGGCATGGGATGGTTTACAAAGCCTTCTCCCATAAGACCTCTGAAAGACAACACTGTTCCATTCATCCACTCAGTGAGTAGCTACGGAGCGCCGGAGCACACGGCCTCAGTGCTGAGCTGGGCCCTGGGGAGAAAAAGGGTGTGAACAAAACGGACAAAGGTTCCTGCATTCTAGAACTTCCCCCTGCCAAGAGCAGACAGGCCACAAACAAGGACAGCATCAAATGAGGAAGATGTCAGAGAGAGATGAGGGCTGTGCAGCCGAGAAACCGGGTGAAGGAGAGAGACGAGGAGGGGCTACTTAGGATTCTGGCTGCAGGAGGCCTCTCTAGAGAGGGAACGTTTGTGCTCAGACCTGAATAAAGATGAGGCAGCCACGTGAAGACCTTGGATAGAACATTCCAGAAGAGGGAAGGGGGAAACAAGGGCAGAGGGGCTCCCTGCAGAGAGAAGGCAAGCAGTGTGAGTTGGAGACCACGTCTCATCTCTTTCTACCTCCCATCTCTCCTCTCCACGCTGCCCGATGAGCCTTGTCGGTCCACCATGTTGGTCTCACTCACAGCCCTGTTGGGTAACACCTCTCATTTGGCTGTTCTTCCCGATCTCTTTGGTTCACATGGCTGAAGGGTGTTCTGTTGTGTTTTTTTCTAATTTCTTATGATGTCTAGTAGCTTTTCAATCAAGTTTGTAAATCAAAATACAGTGAAGTTGTAGTTCTACAAAACCAATACATTCTAGAAATATGCTGTACAGCATGGTGTATTGTGCGCTTAAAACTGTTAAGAGGGTAGATCTGACGTTAAGTGTCTCGGGAGGTACCATTAGCATCCAGCTTTGCAAAACAGAAAGCTGGTAGTCCACAATGACCCCTTCCCTTTCCCTCATCCCACATTGCATCCACCACTGTGTTCTGTTGACTTCACTCCCCGGCAGGCTCTCAAATTGATCCACCTCTGTGGAAAGAGAGGTGTCTTCACTGTCCTCACCTTCCTCCTACCGGCTCAGCTGCAACTGTGCTTGCTGCTTGCCACACTCCCCTCTGATCTCAGCCCCTTCCAATCTGTTCTCTGTACAGCAGCCTCCTTAGAAAAATATGGAATGTTTGCGTGGGTTCCAAGTCTTTGCAATTATAAATAGTGCTGCAATAAACATACGTGTGCATGCGTCTTTAGAGTAGAATGATTTATAATCCTTTAGGGATATACCCAGTAATGGGATTTCTGGGTCAAATGTATCCCGGAACTTAAAGTAAAATTTTTAAAAAAAATTTTTTTTTTTTTTTGAGACGGAGTCTCGCTCTGTCACCCAGGCTGGAGTGCAGTGGTGCAATCTCAGCTCACCACAACCTCTGCCTCCCGGGTTCAAGCGGTTCTCCTGCCTCGGCCACCCAAGTAGCTGGGATTACAGGCATGCGCCTCGTTAGTTTTTTGTATTTTTAGTAGAGATGGGGTTTCACCATGTTGTTGTATTTTTAATAGAGACGGGGTTTCACCATGTTGGTCAGGCTGGTCTTGATCTCCTGACCTCGTCATCTGCCCGCCTCAGCCTCCCAAAGTGCTGGGATTACAGACATGAGCCCCTGCGCCTGGCCAAATAAAAAATTTTTTTTTAATTTAAAAAATAAAAAATAAAATGTGGATCACATCCCCTACTGATTAAAACTGTCCAACAGCTTCCCAGCACTCCTAGGAGAAAGATGTTAGCATGACTCTTTGTCCCTTTCTCCTCTGTGTCCCAGCCACACGGCAAGGCCATCTACCACCATCAGTGCTTTCATACACTCCTGCCTTACCTGGGAGCTTCTTCACACCCCTTTCCCTGGCCTCGCTTGCTCATCCTTTGAATGTCAGTTCCAACCGCAGAGCCTCAGGGAAGCCTTGGTCAGCGCCCTCTTTATCACATTCTCATAGATCATGGTCCTTCACCTCGGACTGCTGATCTCTGATCTCTGTCATATTTACGTGTTAATTTACATGATTAGTTCATGTCTGCTTTTCCACTGTCTTTTCTCTTCCTCCCTCTCCCCACTTTAAGCTCCCTGAAGGCAGACACCATATTCCTCTTGCTCACTTATACCTGGCTTTGCACGTCTTTAAATACATCTCGGCAGCTCAGGAGTGCTAGACCCCAGCTCCAGGAGGAGGTCATGGCCAGAGAGGCAGTTAGGCCTGAAGCTCTGGCTCTGAAGCTGTGGGTGGAGCTGCCTGGGCAGGGCCTCTGGAACTTGCCGCTGGGCCTGGCTGCGGGAGGATGGGGGTGATTGCCAAGACCTCTGGCAGCTGAACCCTGGAACTTTGCAAGCAGGCTTTGCACCTCATTGCTCCTGGGGCAATCCAGTGATGCCAGAAAATGGTGACAGAAAGATCGACTTTAGCACCCAACCCAGCTGCTCTCGTGGTGGTGATGCCTCAGGATTTCCATCTCAACACCTTGTACAACGTGCCCAGCAATGAAACTTGGAGCTGAGTGTCAGCAGAAACAGGCAGCAAAAATACACAGGTGTGGAAGGGATCCACAATCGCAGTAGATCCCTGAAGCACTGGATTTCCCTGCGTGATAGGACTTCAAGGTATTATCGTGGAAGCAATTTGCTTTGATAGGGGGTAGCTGGGAGACTCCTTCCCCAGACGTGGTGGGAAGGAAGAGAAGAACACCACAGAGGGACTTTGGGTAGAGCTGAGTAGAGTTGGGGAAGATTTGGTGAAGCAACCTCAGCGTTTCCAATAAACTGGGAATATCCCAGGAATTATAAAGAATGAATCTACTCGATGAACATCAGGTGCTGGATGTCCAGCCTCATGACGGAGGCAGAGAACTAAACAAACTACTTGAATCAATGTAACGGGGACTATTATAAAAGTAAATAGGAATCCAGTTTTCACTTTAGGGTAAGATAACTATTATCAAGAAAACCGAAAACAACCAATTTGGGTGAGGATGTAAAGAGACTAGAACTCTCCTAGACCACTGATGGGATTGTAAGATCCTGCAGCCACTGTGGAAAACGAATGGGATCCTCGAATGAGAATGGGTTCCTCCAAAAATTAAACGTAGGCCGGGCATGATGGCTCATGCCTGGAATCCCAGCACTTTGGGAGGCCGAGGCAGGCAGATCACCTGAGGTCAGGAGTTCAAGACCAGCCTGGCCAACATGTGAATCCCTGTCTCTACTAAAAATACAAAAATTAGCTAGGCATGGGGGCACGCACCTGTGATCCCACCTACTCAGGAGGCTGAGGCAGGAGAATCACTTAAACCCAGGTGGCAGAAGTTGCGGTGAGCCGAGATAGCGCCAGTGCACTCCAGCCCGGGCAACAGAACAAGAGTCCGTCTCAAAAAAAAAAAAAAAATTAAACATAGAATTACCATATGATCCAGTAATTCTACTTCTGGGTATATACACTTGTACCCAAAGGAATCAAAAGTAGGGACTCAAATGGATATTTATAGACCCATGGTTATAGCAGCATCATTCACAATAGCCAAGAGATAGAAGCAACCCTAGTGTCCATCCACAGGTGAATGGATACATAAAATGTGGTAAATACACGCAATGGAGCGTTGTTTAGCCTTAAAAAGAAGAAAATTCTGACACATGCTACAACGTAGATGAACCTTGAGGACTATACTCAGCGAAAGAAGCAAATTACCAAAGGACAAGTATAGTATGATTTCATTTACATGTGGTAGGTAGAGTAGTCTAACTCATAAAGACAGAAAGCAGAATGGTGGTTGCAGGGGCTTATGGGAAGGGAGTCTGGGGGGTTGGTATGTATTGGGCACAGAGCTTCATTTCAGGACAATAAAAATGTTCTGGAGGTGGATGGTGGCGATAGTGGCACAATGTGAATGCACTTAATGCCACTGAACTGTACACTTAAAAATGGTTAAGGCAGCAAATTGTTATGTCACATACATTTTCTACAATTAAAATAAATAATTTTAATTTAAAAATTAATTAAAGGCCAGGCACAGCGGCTCATGCCTGTAATCTCAGCACTTTAGGAGGCCAAGGCAGGCTGATCAACTGAAGTCGGGTGTTTGAGACCAGCCCGACCAACATGGTGAAATCCCGTCTCTACTAAAAATACAAAAATTAGCCAGGTGTGGTGGTATGTGCCTGTAATGCCAGCTACTCGGGAGGCTGAGGCAGAAGAATCTCTTGAATCCAAGAGGCAGAGGTTGCAGTGAGCCAAGATCATGCCACTGCACTCCAGCCTGGCCTGGGCAATAGAGTGAGACTCCATCTCAAAAAGAACCAAAATTCATTAAATGGGAATAAGAAAGAAACTAACTTGATTCTCTGAGGATTTGGGAGACAATTGGCACAAGGGTGGAGAACAGGAAAGGGAGAGGAGTGGTATTCGTAATTAATGCCCATTAGACAACAGGACCAGGTTCTAATTGCAGCTCTGTTGCCTACTTGCTGGCTGAACCTAGGCAACTGTCTTAACAGCTTTCAACTCTGGAAGAGGAACAGGGCTGCAGGGAGGACGAGGAGATGCTGGATGTAGATTGACGTCCATTGTACATGAAGTACAACACAAATGCATGGAAATATTATTGTCTGCTGAAAGGGGTAAGGTTACCAACCTGGAGAAAAGGAAGGTGATGAGCAACAAGGAGGTGGTAATGGGAGGATGCTTTTGAGATCTGGGCGGGAGTCATGAAGGGTTAGGTCAGCCCAGTGGGGAATAAGACAGGAAAACGAGAGAAGAGGGCTAGAGTTTCCTGAGCTGGAGGGAGGGTCCTCGAGCATGGATAACAGAGGTCCAGGCAGCACAATTGGGGGAATTCTTATAAGACCCTCTGGTAGCCTAACAGAGGAGGAATGAAGAGCTCTGAAAATTGTCAGGGGTCACTAAGTTAAGAAAGAATACATTTCCGAAAATACTGACCCTAAGTCCCACCCTGAGAAAAAGGAGGAGTAAATGAAGATTGATTGGAGAGCGTTGATCAGGGTCAACATTTTTCCAAATTCTGGCACTACATCACTGGCAGTATGGGAAGTGATTTCAGCTGGCACACAGGCTCACATTAAAAGGCATAGCCATTTCAATTTTCATTCAATCTTTCCTATGACTTCCAAGACAAAGCCGCTGGTTGGTGATATTATCTACCTCTCTAAACTCTGTGAGTCTTCAGCCTTTATTTGAGAAAGAGAGCAATTTCAGTAGGCAACAATGTCTAATCTGGAAATCAGCGAATCTGGCCTACTGCCTGGTTTTGTAAGTAAAGGTGTTTTGTTTTGTTTTGTTGGAGTTGGAGTCTCACTCTGTCATCCAGGCTGGAGTGCAGTGGTGCGATCTCGGCTCACTGCAACCTCCACCTCCCTAGTTCAAGCGATTCTCCTGCCTCAGCCTCTTGAGTAGCTGGGACTACAGGCATGGGCAAACACATCCAGTTATTTTTTGTATTTTTAGTAGACAAGTTTTCACCATTTGGACAGGCTGCTTTCAAACTCCTAACCCTCAGGTGATCTGCCCATCTCAGCCTCCCAAAGTGCTGGGATTACAGTAAAGTTTTATTGGAACGCAGCCACAGTTATTCATTTACATCTCATCTCTGGTTCTTTCACCATGCAGTAGTCTGTTTTCATACTGCTATAAAGACATACCCAAGCCTGGGTAATTTATAAAGGAAAGAGGTTTAATTGACTCACAGTTCAGCAAGGCTGGGGAGGCCTCAGGAAACTTACAATCATGGTGGAAGGGGAAGGGGAAGCAAGGCACCTTCCACAAGGAGGCAGGAAGGAGAAGTGCCCAGCGAAGGGGGACGAGCCCCTTAGATCTTGTGAGAACTCACTATCACAAGAACAGCATGGGGGAAACCACCCCAATGATCCAATTACCTCTACCTGGTCTCTCCCTTGACAGGTGGGGATAGTGAGAATTATGTGGAATATAATTTGAGATGAGATTTGGGTGGGGACACAAAGTCAAACCATATCACGCTATAATGACAGTGTTGAATAGTTGTAACAGACCAACAGGATTGCCTGCAAAACCCAAAACGTTTACTATCTGGCCCAATACAGAAAAAGTTTGAGTACCCCTGGTCTGATTTAATTACAATTGTTTTGTGTTCAGTGTATTTATTCCCAAGTACTTTCTGTCTAAGTCACACCAGTGTTTCACTGATGGTGACAATAACTGATTGCAGTTTTAACAAATCACTTTTTTTTTTCTTTTTTTTTTTGAGATGGAGCCTCGCTCTGTCACCCAGGCTGGAGTGTAGTGGCACAATCTCAGCTCACTGCAAGCTCTACCTCCGAATTCACGCCATTCTCCTGCCTCAGCCTCCCGAGTAGCTGGGACTACAGGCACCAGCCACCATGCCCGGCTAATTTGTTTGTATTTTTTTAGTAGAGACAACAAATCCATTTCTAAAAATTAACAAAATAATATAGTATTAACAAACGAATATAATATTCTATAATAAGTAAGAGACGTAGATTGCAGGGATGGTACACTTAGACAACAAGTGAGGCTTGATAAACACTGGATTACGAGAGTAGGGAGCGTTGACGGATTTGAGGATGGTGAAGATAAAGAGCCACTTTGGTAGAGGTAAGGGATCTGAAGGATAAAATGGGTCTGGGAAGGGGATTTCATGAAAATAAAGGATTTGTACCTAAGAATGGTGAAATGGCACCGCACGTCCTAATAGATTTAGGGTAGTATGGGGAGGCCAAGGGATGGGCAGCTGCAACCAAGTGAAGCTGAGGTTGGTAAAGGGGAGAAAAGGATGGTGCCAGAGAGTCATGGATGGATGCCTTCCAACCTGGGGTTCTCCTTACAGAAGCATCATGGCAGAAATGTAAAGATCCCAGTGGCAACCACAACAATAACACTTGTCCCTGTTTACAGAGGGCGGGTTCTGAGCACTTCACACCCATGAACTCACTTAAGCCTCACAGTAACCCTGTGAGGAAATTGAGGCACAGAGAGGGTAAGTGACTGGCCTGGCTCAAGGTCACACAGCAGGTGAGTGGCACAGCCAGGCATTCTACTAAGCTCTGTAGGCCTTATGAAAAGGCAGGCAGGCCTAATGAACGGACTAGTATGGCTAGACCCGCCCACCTTCTATGCCTGCCACCCAGGAGGGGATAGGGCTTTTGTCATTCATACAGTCAGGTCTGGGATCTGTGACGCTGGGTCAGCTGAGCACCTGGCTAGTCCATCCTGGTCTCAGTCACCTGCCCTTTAGGATCCAGGTCATGGAGAGGCTGTCATCTGGTGACATCACAGATGACAAATCATGATGACTTTGCCACGGGAGTGACAAAGTCTCAATTGCCGAGAAGAGGCAGAGCTGTGAGGCAGCAGCAGAAAGACAGACCTCTCAGAGGCACAGGGGTGGCTGCAGCCCCAAAAGCCCAGCAAAAATCTCAGAAGGAGAGAGGCAGAGGGGCCCTCGGTGACCAAACTGGAAGTTATAGGCCAGGGTCTAGGCGTCCGCCTGTGTCTTCCACGCTGTGTTATGGTTCAGAAAGCAAACGTCCAGAGGAATGCAACAGATGTCTACTGTCTTATACTTCCCTGTTTTTGCAATTTTTTCTGAAATTATTAAATTGCAATATAATCTGAAATTATATCATTCATGTGTTAATTATCGCCTCCACTCTTAGCGTGTTATCTCGGTGATGTTAGGCCAAGATCAAGATCATACTCGATCTTGATCCCACTGCCTGACCCATAGTAGGTGCTAATAATATTGGTTTAATTTAAATCCCACTTCAGCTCAAACTTCAAAATGTGTAGGGGTCACTTAGGGTTATCCACTCTTGGAGAATGAGCACTTTGGCCTGGTAAACAGAAGGGACTGTAGCCAGAACCCAAGCAGGGCAAGAAGACCCCACCTTCTCAGCTTCTCACCCAGGGACGCAGAGATAGCCAACAGCATCTCCGTGTCCCCAGGGGAGACGGGGAGGGGTTGAAGCATCTGTCCTGGTGCCTGGTGGCATGGTGGGCCACCATCAATGGGGTGCTGACTTTGCAATTATGTTTTTTTCCGAAAACTTGGTTTGAGAGTCTAAATTTTCTATCTATACGGGCTAGAAATCAAAGGATGTCCAAATAAACAAACAAAACTTTTAACTATTGCTATGGGCTGTGGCTTCAATTCTGTCCTCTCAATTCATATGCTGAAATCCTAACCCCCCATAACTCAGAGTGGGATTTTATTTGGAAGTGGGATCTTTGCAGATCTAATTAGTTAGGATGAATTCATACTGGAGCAGGATGATGCTTCTTATAACGGGGAAAAGGTGGACACAGACATACGCACAGGGAGAACGCCATGTGAAGATAAAGGTGGAGATCAAAGTGGTGCATCTACAAGGCCAGGAATGTCACAGAAGGCCAGCAAACCACCCAGAGCTAGGGCCGAGGCCTGGACCCCATTCTGCCTCACAGCCCTCAAGGGAACCAACCCTGGAGACACGCTGGTCTCAGGACTTCCAGGCTCCAGAACTGGGAGATGATACATTTCTGTTGTTCGAGTCACCCTGGCTGTGGTGCTTTGTTACGGCGGCCCTGGCAAACCATGCAGCTATTTCCAGCTGTGGATCCAGCCTTGGGAAGTGAGCAAGTCATGAAGGATCTCCGTGGGAAGAAGAGGGTGGTGGTGTTCTTTTTGCTAACGGGGCTGGAGCAAACTGCTCTCTGATCACCTGCCCCTCATCCATGCCTGCCTCCGCCCAGGCAGTTTCTGGTTCCCACACTTGGAGTCACCCTCCCTACTCACTTTCATCTCCCTTGTTTTCTTTCTAGCCTGCCCCCCATCCAGGGCGCCAGACTCACCTGGCTTTGCATCAAACATCCCAGTGGGTCTCTCTCAGCTGTGCAAATATCGAGGCTGCCTCAACACACAGGAGTGGTAACTTTGGGAAACGAGAGTAAGAAAGATACACAGGGGCAGAGGTGGAGGGGCACTTCACAGCCTGGCCAGTCACCTGGAGTGGGGCCATGGTTAGCCATTTTCCATAATGGCCAGGTATTATGAGAGGGAACGCAGACTGCGGAACGTAGAGTATGATGTGGCCCATTTCTGTAAGGAAGAAGGATGTTTATGGTTCTGCAGGATGCATCCCAAGGAGTTTGTGCTAATTAGCTCTGGATACTGAAATAGCAAGTGGTTTCAATTTGCTTCCTTTTGCTCGTAAATATGGCATAGTATTTTAGCAGGAAACATGTATGTGAGTGTGCTTGTGTGTGTAAAAATAGTAATACAGTCAGCCCTCTGTATCTGGGGGTTCCATGTCTGCAAATTCAACCAACCATGAACCTAAAATATTCAGAAAAACCGCAAATATAAATAATGATACAACAATCAAAAACATGAATAGAAAATATAGTATAACAACTATTTGTGTAGCATTTACTTTGTATTAGGTATTATAAGTTATCTAGAGATGATTTAAAGCCTAGGGGAGGATGTACATAGGTAGTTTTTTGGTTTTTGTTTGGGATTTTTTTTTTTTTTTTTTTTTTTGAGACAGGATCTCACTCACTACGTCTCCCAGGCTGGAGTGCAGTGGAATAATCACGGCTTACTGCTGCAGCCTTGACCTCCTGTGGTCAAGCAATCCTCTTGCCTCAGCCTCCTGAGTAGCTAGGACTACAGGCATACACCACCACACCTGGCCAATTTTTGTGTTTTTTGTGGAGACGGGATATCCCTATGTTGCCCGGGCTGGTATCAAACTCCTGAGCTCAAGCAATCCACCCGCCTCGGCCTCTCAAAGCCCTGGGATTACAGGCTTGAGTCACTGCACCCAGCTGCGCAAAGGTTCTATATAAGGAATTTGAGCATCTGTGGATTCTGGGGTCCCCAGGGGTCCTGGAGCCCATCCCCCACAGACAACAAGGGACAACTGTACTGAGAATCTTGAGTAGATCCAGAACCTGAGGAATCGGCATTTCCCTGGATGCTCAATGTCTGTGTCGAGTGAGGTTGACCTGAAGTGGGGTGGATGGAGAAGATGTCTTTTCCATCTCTGCCCCTTTCCTGCCCTTATCCTTACTGTCTATGATCCCAGGGAGCTCAGATCCTTCTGTCTGCAGAGCGAGGCCTCTACAAGAAGGCAAACCTTCTCTTGCTAATATGGACCAATTCTTACAGCAACACTTCAAAATCGATCGATGTTACAAACTCTTGTCTGTGGCCTCTACATAAAACCTTTCCCCGCAAGGGAGAGAGTAGGGCAGAGAGGTGAAGAGGAATGGAAACTCCGCCACACCACCCCACTGTACTAGAAACAGCAGCTGTGTCTCAGAAACAGGGCACTCAGGCTCTCCGGCTCCCAGGTTAGAGAACAAGGCACAGAACGGCCCCTCCCCCAGAATCACGGGACCACCAACTTGGCAGATGCATCCAAGGGCACCCTGACTCCTCTGCCACGTGGATTGTTGATCCCAGCAATGACCAGCCCAATTAACAAGGATGTCAGGCTGTTTGGGTCCAGATCATTCCTGAGCCATGAAACAGTTAAGAAATATCCTGCCCCACTGGCTGCCGTGCTCATAAAGGTAAGACCCACGTGTACTTCCTTGTGGCTCCAAGACGCGCAGGCTCGCTCATTTGCTCACACCCAGCAGGCAGAGAAGGCAGCAGCAGGCAGGACCGCCACCCTCCCATGCAAATCACCCCCGGGAGTGCAGCTGGGCTCCTCCCGCTCCTCCTGGGCAATGCTCCTGGGGAGTCTGTGGGGAAGATGCCATCCAGGGCGCTGTGTGCTCTTCCTGGTCCTCGCCCTCCTGCTGGATGTGGTCGGCCTGGTCTTTTTGCTGCTGGGGATCTTGGCCTCCCTGAGTTACTGGGACTTCTTCGTCTACACAGGTGCCCTGATCCTGGCTTTCAGCCTACTGTTCTGGGTCATCTGGTATTCCCTCAACATCGAGGTGTCTCCTGAAAAACTGGACCTGTAGTTTGGTCATGGGAAGAGGAGGTGAGACGCAGGTGCCGTACGCAGACATGTCTGTGGACCTGAGGCTCTTGGGCAGCAACACGTTGCCGCTTCCACCTAGCAAGCCCCGCTGGGACGAGGTGAGTGCACGTAAGACCTACCTGGCAGGGTGGCCAGAGAGGCTTGGACAAGCAGGGGCAAGACCAGGCCTGCTGAGGCTGCAAGAGCAAGTAGCCGGACACTGCGTCCCGACTGGGGATCCTGTGACCCCGGTCTCAGGTCCTGCTGGGGTGGCCAGCCAAGAGGACGTGGGGCAGGTGTTTTCTCCTCTGGGCCGTTTTCCTCACGGAGGCTGGGAAGAGAGTCTCAACAGCCCCTTCCACCCCTGATAGGCCACGAATGATCCTGCCTACCAGGCAGAATGGGAAATTATCCCTTTAGCTTGGAACCTGGGGAGACAAAGACCCCATCTGGCTTCTCTGTTGGGAAGAATCTCTGCTGGGGAGAAAAGTCTTTAGCACGGGAGAGGATGGAAAGTTCCCCAATGACTCTTGTGCCCTTACATGCATGAAGGGGTGTGAACCGGGCTATGGTAAAAGCAAACAGAGCAGAACCACCCAGAACGGCCCCTCGTATTCACTTCCTCTTCCACCTGCCCAGATGGGATACATGAAGGGGGGTAGGGACTACTTTGCCTCCATGCTCATTCAGTGCACACAACTCCTCTCTCTGCAGTGTTCCCACCCCACCCTCACTCACACACACACGCAGCCAATACATGTGCCCAGCCAGTCTCCAAGACCCAGAAGTCAGGGGACTTCGGCCTCATGGATTTCATCAGCCGAGTTGCGCGTCACACCTCACTCTATTGCGTGCAACCAAAGAGGCAGATAGTTGTAAGATTTTTTCACATCAAGACAGAGTCCCAGGGATAGAGTGATCTGGTCCTGACAACGCTGAATTAGAGATGGACAGCTCTCTCCAGGGGACTGAAGTCAGAGCCCTAGTTCTTTGGGCAGCCGTACCCTCCTCCCCAGGTGGGCCCAACCTGCACGCGGGTGTTTCCAGGCACTCCCATTTCTTACTCCGTGACCAGAAGTAAGAGCAAAGGCCGTTGCTGAGTTGAAAGAAGGAAACAATGATTGTGTGTTTTGTGGGGGATTACACCTGACTCTCAGAACTCAGAGAAAAGAGCAGCAAACTTAGGAGATCTCAGTAGCGTAAGGTAAGCCCATACCTAGTAAATGATGTAGAAGGAGATGAGCAGTCAGTCCCACTCTGATCTTCAACACTTGTTAGCTGGGTGATGTTGGCCAGGTTACACTCTCTGAGCCATGGGATTGTCATCTATAAGATGAAGAGAATAGTTTCAGCCCTTATTGCTGCAAGGATCAAAAAGAGATAAGGCAGGGAAAGGCTGTACAATTGATGTGGTTCTTACACCAGATGTCAAGCATACAAAATGCATAATCTGGGATGAGTTAACTGACCCAGAGTCCAAATGTGAGGTACCTTGGTGTCTCTCAAATTGGTAGTGGTGGGGGTCAACTCACACTTTGCATCATGAAACTTCAGAGCAAAAAGGGGCCCTGATTTGTGTGCTGGTACGTTGGAATGTGTCAGGCACTGTGCAAGACACTGGGGATAAGAAATCAGATGCATGGACCAGGCACAGTGGCTCACGCCTGTAATCCCAGCACTTCAGGAGGACGAGGTGGGTAGATCACTTCAAGTCAGGAGTTCAAGACCAGCCTTGGCAACATGGTGAAACCCCATCTCCACCAAAAATACAAAAAAATTAGCCATGCATGGTGATGCACACCTGTAAACCTGGCTATTCAGGAGGTTGAGGCAGAAGGATTGCTGGAGCCCGGGAGGTACAGGCTGCTGGGAGCAGAGATTGCACCACTGTACTCCAGCCTGGGTGGCAGAGTGAGACCTGTCTCAATTTAAAAAAAAAAGACACGACACGGGGGCTTTACCATCTGGTGAGAAAGACAGACACTCACCAAAGATTCACACTTACAGAAGTACAATAACAAAGTCAGGTCTGCACTAGGAAGGAGAGGAGCACCCTCCCACAAGAATATTCAATAGAGAAACTGACCCAGAAGATGGAGTCAGGGAAGGCTTCCTGGAGGAGGTGATGTTAGGCTGAATGCCAAAGGAAGGGTGGGAGGTGAATGGAAAGTCTTTCAGGGAGAGGCAATGGCTTGGGCAAAGGCCCTGGGATAACAGGAAATAAAAGACGACAGGGAGATTGAAGGGCAGAGAGCAAATGTCAGAGAGGGTTAGAGCTCTGCGGTAGACAGAGGCCAGGTCTTGCAGGGGCTCGAGGGCCTTCTGAAGGATTTTGGTCATTACTTGAAGAACAATAAGAATCCATTGAAGAGATATAAGCAGAGGTAGGGGCTTAATGTAATTGGACCTATGTTTCCAAAAGACCACCCCAGCCACAGTATAGATTATTATGGTTACGATTATTACCAGCTGAAACCCATTCTGGGAGCCAAGACAAGTGCCCAAACAACACAGAGCCCCCAGTGTGAGGCTCCGTGCCCTGAACAGCCTTCCTTCATTGAACAGAAGTTCAGTAGCCCAGCGTTGAAGAGCATGGGCCATACCTAGACTGCCTGGCTTGAATCCAGTCTTACTCCTTTCTAGCAACGTGACTTGGGGCAAGTTACTTCACCTCTCCACGCCCCATTACTCCAAATATGTAAAATGGAGATGGTGCTAATAATAGCCACTACATCATAAGGATGTTGCACAGATTAGGTGGATTAATATTTGTTCAGCACTATGCAAGTGATGACTAAATAAAGCGTCAGTCACGACGCAGGTAGCCAGCACATTACGGAGGGTGAGGCCCTGAAGCATTATGATCAATTCTAATGGCAATGTACATCAGGATTTTTCAGTAGATACGAGAATGGATGCTGCCACAGAATGCCAGGGTTTTGTCCTGGTTCAAAGAAACTTTGGAAGTTTTAATAAGTTCTTTATTGTATGCTTTACCGAACCGCCATCCCCTGACACATTTCAGGGATGGCCCAGAGGCACAGATTCGTGTGTGCTGAGACCTGCTGTTCAGGACGTTGCTCGCTTACGGGGCTGCCCAACCCTCCTCCACCCCGTGGCCTTGGGCGAGTCATTTTACTTCCCTTTAGAGTTAAAGATGTGGTTTCTGGCCGGGC
>NW_012101310.1:2521164-2559621 GCF_000951045.1 Mandrillus leucophaeus | reverse complement strand
CACTTGGTTGCTGTATTTTCAGATTTTTTCTTTCTCCATTTTCCACTTCTTGGTCATTTCCTGCAGATAAAGGGAAGTCCCCAGGCTAAGTCAGATGAAGACTCTTGTCCTTTTTTAATAGGGTGTCCAAGACGACACACCCGAAGAATACACACGCACCAACACCCCACACACATACACACACACATACACACACGTCCCTCTTCTACTGCACATGTGTTCATGCACACACAAACACGTTCCCCACACACTCACACCTCCCACACACACACCCAGAAACACACACAGAAACAAACACACCTGCTCCCACCCCAACCAAAACCAAAAGGCATGGAAGGCTCACAGCCTTGAGCCTTGGAAATTGAAACTTGTTCCTCCACTTAGGCTTTTTCCAACAGGCAGCCTCTCCCCTCTGCCCACAGAGGAGGCCAGTGGAGCTGCCAAGTCAGCTCAAAGGTGAGCCTGGTAAAAAGCCCTCCTCTCCTGCTCAACGAGTCATGCCCCACGTAGACACGGTGCCAGGGCTGTGTGGAGGAGCAAACGTTTCTCTGATCTCTCCAGGGATTTTTAATCTAAGGCAAGAGATAAAGCATGTGCATGAAACTTCACAAAGTTTCCATGGGAAAATGCATTGTGGGAGATAAGCACAGTCTTGCCAGGGCTCTGAACGCTGAGAGGAGGCACAGAAACCTCCTGGCTGGGGGAAGCGTGCTGTGTGTGGTTCTGGCCAGGCTCCTGAGGAACAGGTAAGAACGTGACAAGCAGAGATGGCACAGGGACAAGCAGTGGTGGGTGGTGGGGAGAGGGGCAGTCCAGGCAAAAGGAAGGACTGCAGAAATGAAACAATTAGGGTGTCCAGGAAAAGCTGAGCAGGCACATTTGACTGGGGGTCGGGGTCTTCAGCGCTGGCTGTGCAGGACTTTGATCACCAGATGAGGATTCTGACACTAGGCGAGGAGGGTGGAGCCTTCAATGGCGTTACATACCAGAGAGCAGCATGATCAAACTTTGCCTGTAGAAGAGTGACTCAGCATCATGTGCAGAATGGATGAGAGAGAAGCAGCTGAAAGACATCGAGGTCATTCAGCAAGCTCAGATGGCAGGTAATAAAACGGCCCAAGCTGAAATGATGGCCATGGAGGGGAGCGGAGAAGAGCAGAGACTGCATGAGTGGAGAACAGCCTGTCCTGTTCCACAGTGGGTCAGGGGTGGCATTGTCAAAGACTTCAGAAAGTGCCCCCGGGGCCTGGAATGAGGGGGGGTCAGAAGAAGGCATGAGTTTGTTTACGATGATTCATATTCTTTTGAACATGCAGTTTGATATGCAAATGGTGTATGAGCAGAACTACCTAACTGGCATTGAATGTGCAGATTTTAAACTCAGAAGAAAGATCAGAGGTGGAGGAAGAGGTTAGGGGTTAGAAACATGTGGATGAGATTACAGAGGGTGAGGAGGTAGAGAGAAAAGGGATTGGGAGAGTTAGGAAGGAAGGAAGGAAGGAAGGGAGGGAGGGAGGGAGGGAGGGAGAGAGGGAAGGGAGGGAGGGAGAGAGGAAAGGGAGGGAGAGAGGGAAGGGAGGGAGCAGGGGAAGGAAGGGAGGGAGAGAGGAAGAAAGGAGAAAAGAACACTAAGATTCACTGAACCAGGCCCTAGGGTTGCACATTATCCCATTTCACCCTGTCAACAAGGCCATGAGGAAAGTATCATCATCATCATCATTATTATTATTCCCCTCTCTTACAGGTAAGGATAATAAGGTGTATGGAGGTTAAGTAACTTGCCCGACATAATGGAACTAGGCAGTGATCGAGCCAGACTGTAAAACCAGCTATATCTGATTGTAAAACCAGGTTTATGCTCTTTCCATAAGACCAGGGGTAGGCAACTACAAGCTATGGGCCAAGTCTGACCCACCTCCTCTTCTTGTAGATAGTGTTTTATTGGAACACAGCCTGACTCATTCACTCGCATATTATCTATGACTGTTTCATACTAGAGTGGCAGGTAACACAGACCATGTGGCCTGCAGATCCTATGATATTCACTACCTGGCTCTTTACAGAAAACATTTGACATAGCCCCGGCCTAGCCATGTATGTTTCCTATAGGAGCCTGGTCAGAACCTTGAGCCATGCCTGCATGTAGGGAACAGGAAAAGGAAGGCAGATGGAAGAGCCCAAATGGAAGTTCCCAGTAACAATAAGGAAGAGACGTTATGACAGTGGCAAAAAAGACAAAGAAGGACATATTATCAAGAGTGAGGGGAACTGACCATCAAACGCTTCAAAGCCACCAAAAAAAAGGCTGAAGCCTAAGGAAAGGCAGCTAGGCAGACCTGGCAATGTGCCTTTCTCAGTAAATGGTGGGGATAGAAATCAGATGATGCTACTTATCGGGTGGTTGAAGATGGGTGAGGAGTGAGTGCAGATTCATCTTCAAAGTATTTGGTGAAGAGATTAAGAGGGTAGAGCAGTCACCTCCTGGCATAACCGTGCTAAGGTGGGAATTTTTAGGGAAAGGATATAGAACATTGAGCAAGACAGTAAGTGGAGGAGAGGAAGACAGCAGAGAGGAAAAGAGGATGCTGAAGTGATAGATGAAGATGAACCTGTGATCACATCCAAGGCGGAGGTTGAGGCAGAATCCAGAGAACAGAGAGAGGTAGACATCAACTTTGCCTGCAAGGAAGGGCAAGGAGAGGAAACTAAGATTTGATGAGAATCTTGATATGTATTAAGCCAATCACTTATTTTCATGATCTCATTCATTGCTTACAACTCTATGAGTGAGGGATTCAAATTTCCATTTTGCAGGCAAAGGAAGCTGAGTCTCGTGTGGTTTCAGGGCTAGCCCAAGGTACCAGTGCCATGGAGAGGCCTCTCTAGGATTCAAACCTACGTCTGGCAACTCCAAAGACTATGCTGGTTTCACACACACACACAGGCTTGAAATTGATGGATTTGGGTTGGGGGCTGATCCATTTTATCTTCCTTTGTTCAACACAGGTCCCATCTGATGGAGGAGAATCAATTCAAGGAGATGCCCTCCCTTTACAGCACACCCTTTAACAGCATCCAGGAGGAACGAGAGGCTGCAATGCTGAGGCTTTCAAAGTATTTACCAGGATGCCCGAGAACGGCCGTGATGCCAGGCTTCTGGCAGGTTCCAGGCTCCATCACAAGCCCAGCATCTCTGCACCAGATCTGACATGGCTGCTGCTGTCCCAGCTCTTTATGAAGGGCCTGAGTAGCTATCAAGTTTTTATGGCAGGAGCCCTGCCGGGGGCTTAGACACCAAAAGAGAAGTCTCATCCTTTGCAGTTCTTGTGAAGAAGAACTTTCTTCCCTTTAGAAAAACAATGAGAACCAAGCCCAAGCACCAAAGTCCAAATGGGATCTCCTGCGAGCACATGTCAAGCAGGATTGTTGCTATTTCTCCTCATTGGCTCTTTGGACAGACTGTGTGAGCTCCTGGAGGGTTCCACTGTATCTACCCTTTGATACTGACCAGTTGGCACATGCTGACATATTCCAATGTGTTGATTGCAAACGTGAACGTGCAGTCAGTGCTGTGGGCGGGAGGATTCTCTCCTCCTCAGTGGGGCCACACTTTGCACTATTAGTGCAGCTCCACTTGTTTGCACAGCCTGGCCATGCAATGGCTCATATTGAGCTTTTAGCCAACTGAAACTCCTTGTGTGTTTTTCTGACAAGCCAGCTAGGCCTCTGCTATGCTGTCCTTGTGTCTTTCATTTGAGACCTGAAGGGCAGGACTGTTCTTATCTTAAGTTACAGCTGGTCGAGTCCAGCCCAAGGACAGCAACTCTGAGAGTCAGGCCTCATAGGCTAACCACATAGACGTGCTCTGCTTCGTGACCCACCAGAGCCCGACCTGCCCCACTAATTTATATTTCCCCTGGTCTAATTTTGTACTTTTTATTTATATTTCGCCCTTAAAGTGTATGTGTCTCTTATAAGCTGCCTCCGATCTTTCATGGTACGAGGTGGTTACCTAAATAAAGAAGGAGATTTGGCCTTTGTTTTCATGTAGCAGGACATATTTGCGACTCTTCGTGATCTCATAACTGTTCTCCTAGTTTTAGGATATCCTCTTCCCATTTGTTTACTGCCTTGGTGCAAGTCTTGTAATCCTGCACTCAGTACAGTGCCTCCAGGGAAGGAACACGTAGAACACAGTGTGATGAAGACAGAGCAAGGCTGGGCGCGGTGGCTCACGCTTGTAATCCCAGCACTTTGGGAGGCCGAGGTGGGTGGATCACGAGGTCAAGAGATGGAGATGGTCCTGACCGACATGATGAAACCCCGTCTCTACTAAAAATACAAAAATTAGCTGGGCGTGGTGGTGCACGCCTGTAGTCCCAGCTACTTGGGAGGCTGAGGCAGGAGAATCGCTTGAACCCGGGAGGCCGAGGTTGCAGTGAGCCGAGATCGTGCCACTGCACTCCAGCCTGGTGACAGAGTGAGACTCTGCCTCAAAAAAAAAAAAGACAGAGCACAGGTTATCCTGACACCATGAAATCTTCTGGCATCTCTGTGCTCTGCCACCAGCCTAGTATCTCTGAATTGGGCTGGACTCAGAAACCCAAAGAGCTATCACAAAAGAACATTTGGAATTAAGAAGAAAGATTTCCTTCCTACTCAGAATCTCCCCCAACCACCTTCACTTGTAATCCTCTCCATCTTCCCAGTTCGAAGTTTCTTGCTGTGTCTGAGCTGACTGTACACCGTGAGGTGCCAGAGCCTCTTACTTGGGGTTCTGAAGTTCACAGGGAAGGAAAAGTCACATATAATCAAAATCACTCTGAAAAATTCCTTGGGAAGACATTCTGTTGGAGGCCACATGACTTCTCTTAATGAGACCAGCATAGTTGTTTTGTTTTGTTTTAATTCTAGAAGTGGAACCGTTTTCTGCTTTCTTTGGGTACCAAGTGCAATCATTGGCTTTCACTTAGTAGAAGCCACATTGTTTAAAATACGCAAATCTTAAAAAACCAGGATCACACTTAGGCCACAGTGCATGTTTACATCTAAGAGAGACTGAAGGAGCTGAGAGTGGCTGAGCAGCAGATTCCGACCTTACACGTCACACTCACTCTAGGGAATTTCCCGCACTGTTTACGTCATCCTCTCTCCACACTTGGGCTGTCAGTCTGCAAGTTAAATGCATATATGATGGTTCTCCATATAAAGCCTTTATTCGACCCAATTAGAGGCCATGCTGTTTGGCAGGATGACAATAGAATAAATCTGTGATCATGGGAGCAAGAGGTGAATTAAACGCAGTCCCCACAGATTACTTACTAGTCATTAGATTAGCCTGCAGGAAGAAAAGGGAGGCCCACAGAGGAGGATTTCCTGGAATTTATCGTTGACCACCCAGCAACCACATTTAAGAAGTGAAACTGACAGGGTCACATAGACAGTGCATGTGGAAACTGCAGGGCAATCCCTCCAGGGCAAGGCTTGCTCCGTACCTAAGCATCTATGAGGACACCACTCAGAGACTCCTTACAGTATAGAATTAGAGGACACGAGCCCTGAAACCATCTTTTTTTGTTTTTGTGTTTTTGAGAAGGAGTTTCATTCTTTCACCCAGGCTGGAGGCCAGTGGCACAATCCTGGCTCACTGCAACCTCCGCCTTCTGGTTTCAAATGATTCTCCTGCCTCAGTTTCCTGAGTAGCTGGGATTACAGGCGCCCGCCACCACGCCCGGCTTATTTTTGTATTTTTAGTAGAGACAGGGTTTCACCATGTTGACCAGACTGGTCTCGAACTCCTGACCTCGTGATCCGCCCACCTCGGCCTCCCAAAGTGCTGGGATTACATCTTAAAAACCACAGAGCCATGCTCCTCCAACTGTATGCAAATCACTTGAGGATCTTGATAAATGCACATTCACTGTGGCTCAAGCTTGTCATCCCAGCACTTTGGGAGGCCAATGTGGGTGGATCACTTGAGTCCAGGAGTTTGAAACCAGCATGGGCAACATGATGAAACTCATGGTGGCACATGCCTGTAATCCCAGCTACTTGGGAGGCTGAGGCAGAAGGATCACTGGAGCCTGGGGTAGTTGAGGCTGCGGTGAGCCATGATTGCGCCACTGCACTCCACCCAGGTGACAGAGTGAGATCCTGTCTCACAAAAAAAAAAAAAAAAAAAAAATTACAGATTCAGATTCAGTAGGTCTGGGGAGGGGCCTGAGACTCCACATTTCTAACAAGCTCCCAGGCCGTGCTGCTGCTACTGGTTCCCGAGACACTTTGAAGAGAGAGGCTCTCAAGCAACCCCATCATTTCAGGGGTAGGGAAACTGAAACCACAGGTAAAGCAGCTTCACCAAGTTCAAGCAACTGAAAAGTGACAGATCCAGGTCTGCAGCCCAGGTCTCCAGGCTGCCAGTCAAGGCCTCTTTCCTCTCCATAAATGGCTGACCCGCTTCTCCCAAGCACTGCTGAGCCTCAGGCAGAACAAGCAAGCGAGCAGCTCAGCAGCTGTGGAACTGAGGCACACTCATACTGCAGGTGAGCCGTGCACCTTCCCTCCTCGGGCCTCACCCCGACTGTGCCGAATGAGCAGACCTCCACGCTGCTCTGTGTCACTTGAGATGCCACAGCACTGAGCCCATGGGTGCCCCTCAAGCAGAGCAGGGAGGGAGGAGGAAATAGGTGGGCACACAATGCCACCAGGCAGGGCCACATTGAGCCGGACTATGTCTGATCTGGACTCGTTCTCCCAGAAAGCTCTCCACCAAAGGGGCTGGGCATGGGGAGCCTCCTACTGTTCCCCAGGCCCACCTCATGGCCCCTCCTCCTGTTCATTCCCTCTGGAGGCAATTGGGCCTTTTCAGTGACCTGAACTCTGTCCATCCTGCCACTTACAGGCTGAGTGACTATAGGTAGCCCTCTCGTATTAGGAGGTAATAATAATCTTAGGTAATAATACATCTTAGGCCATCTCCTCCTGATTCTAGGGCTATAAACCTGTTATTTTCAAAGCTATCTAAAGTAAGGTCTGCCATAATGATCAAGTCCGCATTTCTCACAACCTCATCGCCATGGCTTATTGCAGGACCACAGGACCCACGAAACCAGGGGAAGGTGGTCACAATAGGTGGAAGGGCAGCCCACCCCCCAGTCAGTAGCCTCGAAGCCCCTCAGACTGAAATTACTCATCTCTCAGTGAAATTACAGTACGGTGGAGGAAGGGGAGCTTATCCTGGCTGGATCACAAGCTGACCATCACCGTTGAGGCAGGCTCAGAAATGTATTTGCATAAAGGATCGAAGAACCTCCTGGGTAAAAACAAACCCTAAGGGTACAGGGAGTCTGGCCTAGTAGCAGAAACCTGGCACAGGTATGTTCAGCTTCCTTTACCTTCCAGCTATGTTTGTTCTCAGGGAAAAAGGGCTGCAAGAAGGAATAGACTGAACTGGGGTGGGGGAAATATACTCTATACGATACTGGGATATCATCTCAGCACTTGAAGGCATCCAACATACACTTGTGTTTGTTCCTGGTAGACACAGGAATAATCTGGCAGAAATAAAACAATAGGCGCCAACTAATAGCTGACTGAACTTGCTTAAGAGCTGAATCAGTTCTTCCAAGACTCCCAGAAGTTACTTGGTAGGGCAGGCACACAAGGGGAATAGGTGCCAGCCAGGAAAGCAAGGATGACGAAAAAACCCACCCCTTATCAGGGGTATTGGGAAGAAAGGCTCAGAAACCAGAAGCTGAATATGAACCTGGGAATGCCCAAAGCTTTGCTGTGTGAGCCAGCGCTATGCACAGATCCAAGGACTAAACAAAGGGAATGGCCAGGAGCAGGTGCCTCTGATTTTACAGCAGCCACATGGTCGCAGGCTTCCATGCATTCCTTTATTCAACAAATGGTCACCTCAGACCTCATTCCAGCCTGGGTCCCAAAGACTGACTCAACCGGAACGTGGAAGGTTCCTTAGCATTTGACGATGGTAACTTTTAGAAAAGGAAGAGAAGTAAGGTACAGATTCCCACCGGGGCCACCCTGCCATCAGACATCTCTGCCATACCCCTTACTGCACTGGTCTGTGTGTACCCAAATCCCCCAAGCCATTATTTGCATGCCATTTCTACACACTATTTGATAAGTTAACACCTTAAATGCCAAATTTGGCCCAGCTCTGCTTTCCAAGTTTAGGCACCCAGTTTACTATTATCTCTTTCTTTCCTTTCCGTTCTTGTTTCTCTTTCTTCAAACTGGCTGCTCCTGTACCAGCCCCAGCCCTCGAGAACAACTCCTACCAATTTCACCTACTTCACTTTCGGCCAAAGCCACAGGCTTATCCCACGGTGAAAAGGACAGAGACCCTCCACCAAAGCTTTTTTTGTGTGTTGGGCATATACCCAACATGCACAGCGTCAGGTTGGATGTCCTCTCACCCCTGACTCCATCTTTCTGACTAATCCCCTCCACCCTGCATCAATCTGGGACTCTGTGGCCCTCCTTTCCCAAGTTCACATCTACCTCCCTAGCTACAGCTATTCAGAATCTGAACTCTGACCCCTGCCCAGAACCTCTCACTCTAAAGAAGAGTCCAAGGCTACAACCTAATGCTAGGCCTCTGTAGCTCCCTGCAAACAACAGAGCAGTGATTCTCAAAGTGCTGTCCCTGGACCAGCAGCCTCAGCCTCCCTTAGGAGCTTGTTAGAAATGCAAAGACTTTAGCACTCCGTAGGGTAACCAACTCATCCCAGTCTTCCCAGGGCTTTCTTGGTGTCAGTACTGAAAATTCCACATCCTGAGAACCCTGATCAGTCCTGGGCAAACCAGGCTGGCAGGTCATCCTAACTTTATCCTGGACCTACTAAAGGAGCAGCTCTGGGGGTGGGGGTCAGCCATGGGTATTCAACAAGCCCTCCAGGGGATTCTGATGCCCGCTCAAGTCTTAGAACTTCACCTTACAGGGTTTTTGATGCTGAACTTGTGCCTGCCTGAGGGCTGCCCTCTGGGTAAACCCCTCTTGTCCATCTTCTCTTTGGGCACAGGAAAACAAACCTTGTCACTTGGAGTCCTCCCAGACTGCACTAGCCCCAAGCAGCTCTATCAGCTGTGAAGAATCTCAAGTCCTGTCCAGCTCATACCGTCTTAAGTTACCTGCAACGGGTGTCCTCACCAGCTGGAGGGGGGGGGGGTGAACTCATTTCTCCTCCCATCTCTTTCACATTTCAATTTTCAAGAAAATCGAGTTTCCCTTTGTTTGGGGAAAAAGTCACGTGGGATGGGGGAGCTCGCTGGGCCTGGTGTACAAAAAAGGAGGGAAGAGGAAGGAGAGGGGTCTGGGTCGGGTGGGGGAAGTGTGAAAGGTATTGAGGGAATGACATTGATGAAGGGAGGATTGAAAGAAGGCTGGGATGGAGAACAGTGGTGGCAAAGCCATGGAAGAGAGAAAGTGAGATGGGAGTAAATGGGAAAAGGTGTGTTTCCAGTGGACCAGCCACGGCAGCAGCCCCTGGGACCTTGTGAGACATACACACTTTCAGTCTCACCTCAGACCTACTTAATCACAAACTCTGGGATGGGTCCCTGTGTCTGCATTTTAAAAAGTCTTCCCGGCCAGGCGTGGTGGTTCATGCCGGTAATCCCAGCACTTTGGGAGGCTGACATGGGTGGATCACGAGGTCAGGAGATTGAGACCACCCTGGCTAACATGGTTAAACCCCACCTCTACTAAAAATACAAAAAATTAGCTGGGAGTGGTGGTGCATGCCTGTAATCCCAGTTACTCGGGAGGCTGAGGCAGGAGAATCGCTTGAACCCGGGAGACAGAGGTTGCAGTGAGCCGAGATCGCACCACTGCACTCCAGCCTGGCGACAGAATGAGACACCTTCTCAAAAAAAAAAAAAAAAAAAAAAGGCTTCCCAGTGATTCTGATGCCAGCTACGGTTTGAGGACTGCTGGGCAGAACAACTGTATTTCTTTAAGCAAGCATCCCGCTCCCCTTGAGGCTACGTTTTCTCCTTGTTTTCAAATTTCTGCCTGGTCATAGTGGCTCAGGAGAGAGAGACGGATTCTCGTAATGTGGGCTCTCTCAAATAACACCTCTTGTCACTGGCCTAAAGACTTCCTGAGTCACACATGGGGACAAATGGCTGTGACATCTGCTTTTCCCTCCATGGCTCTCGCTGTGCCATTGGTCCCACCAGCCTAGGGCAGCTCTAGACTGGGGTGGCTCTGGTGCTGTGTCATTTCCAAATCTAGTCAATATCAAAACCCTCCTTTATAGTTTTATCTCCTGTCTCCCTTGTCTTGACATAAGTTGTCTGCCAACTGTAATCATTAAGGAATAATTAATTCATTTCCCCATGATTTATTAATCAAACATATCCATAACCCCATACCTGGGTATACAAAAAGCATCAAACTGATGTATTATGATTTCCATTAGAGTTTTTGAAACATTTAAAACTATCCATTGCAATTTCCATAAACCCTGGGGATCTGGGAAGAACCAACGAAACCAGAGATCTAGATCTCAAAGGCCTGTGTGAACAGAGGTAGCAAAAGAGGCAATCACTTAAACGCCTATTGGCCCTTGTCACTCTCCCCAACCCTCAGCTACTCAGGACTTTGTCCCCTTTCACAAACCCCACCCCTTCCCTTCTCTGGGAATCTCCAAATGGCATCTCATGTGGGCTCACAAACACAGCCAGTACTAACTCAGTGAGGTCTGTGGGCTGGCTGCTGCTTTGCCTGTTCCCAGCTGCTCAGCCTTTCTCAACCTGGCAGCCCCTACTAGACCCCACCTCCACCTCCTGCAAAATAGGGCTTCACTCTTCACCATTACATCCACCAGAAAATGCCAGACTGCATGGCAGTGTGGCAGAGTAGGGAGGCACCTTACCTTTTACCTTTTACTCCATTATACGCTTGTGCTTGCTCACTGTGTTTTAAATGTCCTCAGATCTTCAAGTATAATGGCATCGTTCTACCTGTGCCCAAGTGGTCCCCTCTGTCACAGCAATCTCAGAGTCATGCTGCTTGGGCCGCAGTATAATGCAAGTGCTAAAAAATTATATTTCCCATGTCCACCCCCAGGGCCCAGCTCACACAGGAATTGATGGCAGAGTGGAGCTGGGAGGCAGATGGAGCGATGGAGACCACATGCTCAGGATCCCTCTTCCCCTCCCATGATGAAGGCTTTGCCCCTGCTTCCAGCGGGAGGGGCCTGCCCTCTCCTTGCCTGGGATACTTGTCAACCAACACATGTTAACGACAGAGGAGAGAAGAATCAAGACCTAGGGATGGAGCTGGGAGAGGCCGGCCTCGAACAAGGAATATCTTGAAAGCTTATTTTTATCATTAAAGTGTGTATGAATGTCACCTTTTACTCCATTATACACTTGTGCTTGTTCACTGTGTTTTAAACGTCCTCAGATCTTCAAGTATAATGACATCGTTCTACCTGTGGGTTTAACTTTCCTCCAGCCCAAAGATGTGGACCCCAGACAACCACACAGCATAGCTAAGAAGGAATTCTCATGGCTGGCAGCAATTCTGTGTCATAGACTGGGAGGCTCTTGATGAATAAGTTTCAAATTAATCAGGGCTCCAGATCAAGAGCCACTACTCTTTATTTTGTTTTGTTTTGTTTTGTTTTTGAGACGGAGTCTCGCTCTGTCACCCAGGCTGGAGTGCAGTGGCGTGATCTCGGCTCACCGTAACCTCCACCTCCCAGATTCAAGCAATTCTCCTGCCTCAGCCTCTCGAGTAGCTGGGATTACAGGCACCTGCCACCACGCCCAGCTAATTTTTGTAATTTTGGTAGAGGAGGGGTTTCATCATGCTGGTCAGGCTGGTCTTGAACTCCTGACCTCAGGTGATCCACCCACTTCGGCCTCCCAAAGTGCTGGGATTACAAGCGTGAGCCACAGCGCCGAGCCGAGGCACCACCCTTATGCAAGCTTCATGTGAGAAAGCTGAGATGTACAATGACTCTGGGGTGTAAAATGACTCACCGAGGCCACAGGGCCTGGACCGGAACCCACACTTTCTGGTTTCTAACCTACTGCTCTTTCTGCCATTCCATTCTGTCTCTCTGAGTGAAAGCAAAAGTTTGGTGGTGAAACAAGGACCCCCTCTACCATAAGCCAGAGCACCTGGTCAGCACAAGAGGGGAATGAGGCTGTGTGCCTGGGCAGCCTCTGTGTACCTCTTCTATGGAATGGGAACATGGATGCCAGAACTACAGACTCCAGAGGATGGCTGTGAGATGTCTGCTGGGTAATAACAGTCATACAAAGCTTTGGAAACATATAAGTATGGAACAACATGGGTTGTGGCTCTTGATTCTCCTGCTGGGAAGGCTTGGGTGAAGCTTTGCTCATTCCAGACTTCTCCTTCCTCTTGCCCTGTTTACTGCATTTCAGCAAACACACAGGGTGGAGCATGGGGAGCTCAGGGAAACCAACTCTGTAACAAGGAGGGCAAACACCTGGTCCATGAACCAGAGCCACCTCCACACACTCCAATGCCAATGTAAGGCATCAACATAGGATTTTATAACTGTACTTCTGGGCACCGGCATGGTCTCCATCCATGACTGCAGAAGCCACCACCAGGCCATTGAAATTGGCTCCAGAGGCCAGGCAGGATGGCTCATGCCTGTAATCCCAGCACTGGGAGGCCAAGGCAGGTGGATCACCTGAGGTCAGGAGTTCGAGACCAGCCAGACCAACATGGAGAAACTCCGTCTCTACTAAAAATACAAACTTAGCCAGGTGTGGTGGCCCATGTCTGTAATCCCAGCTACTCAGGAAAGCTGAGGCAGGAGAATCGCTTGAACCCAGGAGGCGAAGGTTGCCGTGAGCTGAGATCGCATCATTGTACTCCAGCCCGGGCAACAAGAGCAAAACTCTGTTTCAAAAAAAAAAAAAAGAAAGAAAGAAATTGGCTCCAGAGATAAAATCATTTGTCATCGCTATTTCTTAGAGTTCATAAAAGCCAATTCCCAGGGGTCAATTATGCAGGTGAACATAGACCAGCTGCCATAGCGAGGGAACACGTACCTATAAATCACTCCTCCCACATCCTATATTGCAAGTGATTCAAACTGGAAAGAGCCCTGATTAGTTCAAAACTTATTAATTAATGTAGTCCTACATTCCAGGCATAAGGCTGGTATTTGTACTGTCCTTCATTCCAACTTCTTGATCTACCTTACATGGTGAAAGTCTTCATGCTTTTTATGCATAACTTTTGAAATGGGCTTGGTAGACCCTGTATTAAAGGGGAAAAAAAAAAAAAAAAACCATTTTCCCCATAAGCCAAAGAGGCTTAAAAAGAGAACTCAACTCAGAGAAGGTCTAGAGATGGAATTAAAGGGTAAAAGCACGAAAGGGTAATTAAAGAGGTGGATTGTTTGAATGGGAAGTTAAATGCTTCAAACCTGAACCAAACAGGTAAGTTGAGTGGCTCAGGGTTGTGTGACTGTAACTTACCTTATCTATAAATAGATCCTACTCTGTATTATAAATAGCTTTACACTTGAAGAGCTTCTGAATGTGGCGTACTAGAGCAGATAGGACTGGGGGTCAAACGGAGGGACGTGGCAAAGGAACCAGATCATAAATCCAGAGTCCTACCCTCCCTCCATACATAGACATACTTCCAATTTCCTAAATGTTGAAGGCAGAATAAGAGGCATGCAAGAGGCATCAGTGGGACTCCAGCAACAGGGGATTTAATTTGGAGTGTAGTGAGGACTTAGCATAATGTAAAACCCCATAGTTTGGAGGAGATCTCCACAAAGTTAAAAGATAATAACTGACTTGTCCCTCTTGCAAAGTGTAATGCAGTTTCCCCTCATTAATGCAAACACACACACACACACACACACACACACACACCTGTGGTTCCTCTCCCCTTGCTGGTAACCCTCCACCTTGATATCAGAATCAACTGAGGAAAGAGAATGCTTTGTACTAGAAGTCAGACCCGGGTTTCTGTTTCAGTTCTGTAACCTGCTGGCCAAATGAGCTTGTCACTATACCTTCCTCCAAGACTCCAATTTCATCTGTAAAATGGGCTCTTATAACTATCAAGTGATATAATACATACGATAATAACTAACCTCTACTGAGGGCTTACCATGTGCCAACGTAATTTCTTCTTTATCGTAACCTTACTTGTCACCAACTGTAATCTGAGATAAATTTCTTAACTTCTCTGGGTTATCTTTTTATGATAGATGAGAGATTACAGTAGTGACAAGTAGAGATGGAACTGGAACCACTCAATCCGACTCCAGAGCACTTTGAAATCTATAAAGAAGACTACAGTTGGAGGTCAAAGATGGAAGGATGTCTGAAGTCAGCACTTCTGAAATTGTGGTCAGAGTACCTCACTGAAATGCAGATTATTTTCTCCCTCTCCAGACACCATATTTCTGTGTGGGAGCATCTGCATTTTAATAAGCTTCATCAAATGATTCTTATATAGGGCAACTCCAGAACTTCTGAATTATGATCAGACCCTAAAGATCCACTTCTGGCTAAGATGGAATAACAAGGTCTGGATTTATGCTCCTGCCTGAAATAACAAAAAGTAAATCAACAAACAAGAAATATAAAATGATAGTTTACAAGAGTGTGGAGGCCGGGCGCAGTGGCTCAAGCATGTAATCCCAGCACTTTGGGAGGCCAAGGCAGGCAGATCACCTGAGGTTGGGAGTTTAAGACCAGCCTGACCAACATGGACAAACCCCATCTCTACTAAAAATACAAAATTAGCTGGGTATGGTGGCATATGCCTGTTATTCCAGCTACTCGGGAGGCTGAGGCAGGAGAATCACTTGAACCTAGGAGGTGGAGGTTGCAGTGAGCCGAGATCACGCCATTGCACTCCAGCCTGGGCAACAAGAGTGAAACTCTGTCTCACAAAAAAAAAAAAAAAAATATGTGGACATCAGGCAATGAAATAGAATGATAAACGAAAGATGGGGAAAAAAGAGATAGCCCAACCATTGCCCCAGCTTACGGCATTAGAGAATTTCCAGACCATGGTACGAGGAAGGGGAACATAAATGGAGGCTGGAAGACTCCTCGAGTTAAGAAGGAAGTGATAGTCCAGAGAGAAAAAGTCAGCTATGATCTGAAGGGCAAAGTATCAGATAGGAGGAGAGAGCTGCACAGACAGAAATCTGCAGAGAATCCCAAAAGACTATTCAGCAGAGTAATGATTGGCATGTGTGTGTGAGGAAACTATCCAAGGCTGGGAAAAGAACCATGGAAACGATTGGAGGGGAGAGTGGAAGGTGTTCAGCAGGAGTAGGAAGGATGCCTGGTCCAACAAAACACTATAAAAACCCATGTGATTCATGCATTAAGTGAAGTACTCAGTACTTAGTAGTGCAGAATAATTACCCCTAGACTAAATGCTACTCTAGTCTTGCATAACAAGTCTAAAAACAACTCCCCACCCAAAGGATTAAACTATTTCCAAGTAATTTAACTGTGTCCCAGGACAAAGCTCCAAGATGTTTATAGAAACACAAAAATACCTAGCATTACCAAACAAGGTAAATTCACAATGTCTGGCACCCAAAAAAAGATTACCAGGCATGCAAAGAAGCAAGAACATGTGACCCATAATGAGAAGGAAAATCAACCACAAGAACTTGAAGCAAACTATACTAAGGTACATCATAATGAAATCGTCCAAAACAAATAAAGGGAGAAACTTGAAAGCATCCGAGAAAGAGAGAAAGACATGCTACAGAGGAACACAGATAAGAATGGCAATGTATTTCTCATCAAAAACAATGTCAACAAGAAGACAATGTAGCAATTATCTTTAAAGTACTGGGGAAAAAAATGACAACCAAAATTTCTTTACCCAGCAAAAATATTTTCCAAAACCAAAGGCAAAATAAAGATTTCTCAGATATTCAGAAACTAGAACAATTCATCACCAGCGGCCCCACACTACAGAAAAAAATAAAGGAATTTCCTCTGGCAGAAGTAAAATTACAGATAGAGATACAGATGAACACAAAGTAATGAAGAATAGCCAAAGGGTAACTTCTTGGGTAAATATATAAGATTTTTCCTTATTATTTAAATCCTTTTAAAAGATAAGTAGATGTTTAAACAAAAATAAGAATAGTATATTGTGGTACTTATAATAAATGCATAAACCCTTCTATATCTAAGTGAAAACTAAATAACACACTTTTATGAATTCATGAGTCAAAGAAGAAATAAATAAGAAATTAGAGGAATTGGAAAGTATTTTGAATTAAATAAAAATGATACATAGCTTATCAAAAGTTGTGGGATGCAGCTAAAGCAATACTTAGAGGGAATTTATAGTTTGAAATGCTTATTTAGAAAATAATTTCTTGAAGCAACAACCTAGAATTCCATATTTTAAAAAATCAGCAAAATTAGTGCAAAAGAAACCCAAATGAAACAGAAGCATGGAAATCAGATCAGAGCAAAGACCAATAAAATAGTCAATTAAAAAAAAAATAGAAGAAATCAGTGAAACCCAAAGCTGGTTCTTTGATAAGTAAAATTTGTAAACCACTAGCCAAACTGATTAGAAAGAAAAGGAGACACAAATTACCAATATTAAAAATGAGAAAGGTGACATACTGAAGATTCTGCGAATAGTAAAAGATACTAAATGAATATTATGAATAATTTCATGCCAATACATTAGACAAATTAAATGAAATAGACAAATTATCTGGAAAACACAAACTATAAATGCTTATTCAGGAAGAAATAGGTAACTATCAATAGCAACTGTCAATAATAGTAACTAACTATTGATGGTTATCTATTGACGATAGTAACTATTGATAATTGATACCAGAATAGCTCTCTATGTATTAAATAAATTGAATTTGCAGTTTAAAGACTTCCGAAAAAGAAAAGTTCTTTACACTGAAAACTATAAAACAGTGCTGAGAGAAGTTAAAGAAAATCTAAATAAATGCAGAGATATAGGATATTCATGTGTCAGAAGATTTAATATTTTTAAGATGCAATTTTCTCCAAATTGATATATAGATTCAAACAATTCCAATAAAAATCTCAGCAGGGTTTTTTAAAGAAATTGACAAGTTCATTCTAAAATTCACATGGAAATACAAAAACTAGTACTACCTGATTTCATGACTCATTATAAAGCTGTATTAAACAGGATCATATGATATTGGCATTAAGAAAGAAAATTAGATTAATTTGACAGAATAAACAGTCCAACAATAGATCTACACATATTTGGAAAACTGATTTTTTACAAAGATGCAAAAGTAATTCAGTCCAAAAAGATAGTCCTTTCAGTAATTGATATTGAAATAAGTAGATATCTACAATTTTTTTTTTTTTTTTTTTTTTTGAGACAGAGTCTCGCTCTGTTGCCCAGGCTGGAGTGCGGTGGCGCGATCTCGTCTCACTGCAAGCTCCGCCTCCCGGGTTCACCCCATTCTCCTGCCTCAGCCTCCCGAGTAGCTGGGACTACAGGCGCCCGCCACGACGCCCGGCTAATTTTTTGTAATTTTAGTAGAGACGGGGTTTCACCGTGTTAGCTAGGATGGTCTTGATCACCTGACCTCGTGATCCACCCGCCTCGGCCTCCCAAAGTGCTGGGATTACAGGCGTTAGCCACCGCGCCCGGCCGATATCTACATTTTTAAAAGCAAACTTTGATTTATACCTAACACCAAATACAAAAATCAACTCAAAATGAATCACACACCTAAATGTAAAACCAAAAATATGAAACTTCTAAAAGAATAGCAGAAAATCTTTGTGAACTGGGGTTAGACAAAAAGTGGTTGAATATGACATCCAAAGCATAATCCATAAGAGAAAAAAATGATGAATTTGACTTCATCAAAATTAAAATTGCATTTAAAGTGTCTCTGTTAAGAGAATTAAAAAGACAAGGTACAGAGAGAAAATTGTGCAAATTACATGTCTGATAAAGGACTTGTGTCTAGAATATATAAAATATTCTCAAAGTGTAACAAGAAAAAAGTAAGCAACTGAAAATAAGTAAAAGACAGACACTTAACCAAAAAGAAAATATGCAAGAGAAATAAGCACACTGAAAGATGTCCAAGGATGTGGAATGACTAGTGCTTTCATGCATTACTGAGGGGGCTATATCATGGTACAATTACTTTGGAAAGGGGTTCGGCAGTTCCTTAAGTTACACAAGTACGTACCATGTAATCCAGCCATTCCAGTCCTACATGTTAATATTTACCCAAGGGAAAGAAATATACAAGGGAAAAGAAAGTATACATCCATACAAAAACTTGTTCACCATATTTACAGCAGATTTATCTGTAATAGCTAAAAATTGAAAACAACTCAAATGTCCATCAATCCATCAACAAGTGAATAGATATAAAGATTGTTTTATATCTGTACAATGGAATGCAATGCAGCAATAAAAACAAATGAAGTATGGCTACAGGCACCAACAAGTAATAACGCTGAGCAAAAGGCATCAGATGCAAAAGAATATATACTGTGTGATTCCCTCTATATAAAACTCTAGCTGGGCACGGTGGCTCACGCCTGTAATCCCAGCAATTTGGGAGGCCAAGGTGGGTGGATCACCTGAGGCCAGGAGTTCGAGACCAGCCTAGCTAACATAGTGAAACATGTCATTATTAAAAATAGAAAAAATTTGCTGGGCATGGTGGTGGGTGCCTGCAAACCCAGCTACTCTGGAGGCTGAGGTAGAAGATTTGTTTGAACCTCAGAGGCAGAGGTTGTAGTGAGCCGGGATCGTGCCGCTGTACTCCAGCCTGTGCGACAGAGTGAGACTCCGTCTCAAAAAAAAAAAAAAAAGAAAAGAAAAGAAAGAGAAGACTGGGCACAGTGGCGGCTCACACCTGTAATTCCAGCACTTTGGGAGGCTGAAGTGGGTAGATCACTGGAGCTCAGGAGTTTGAGCCCAACGTGGGCAACATGGTAAAAACCCATCTCTACAAAAAAATACACAAATTAGCCAGGCCTGGTTGCATGCACCTGTAGTCTCAGCTGCTTGGGTGGCTGAGGTGGGAGAAGGATCACTTGAGCCGAGGAGGCCTAGGCTTCAGTGGATTATAATCACGCCACTGCACTCGAGCTTGGGTGGCAGGGCAACACCCTGTCTCAAAAAAAAACAACAAAAAAGGAATGAAAGAGGAGATATCACTACAGATCCTGCAGACCTGAAAAAGTAGTAAGATAATATGAAATACTGTGAAGAACTCTAGGGACATCAATTTGATAATTTAGAGGAAATGAACTAACTCCTTAAAAGCCAAAAGTGACCACAACTCATCCAAGTTTAAATAGATGACGTGAATCATCTTTTTTTTTTTTTTAATTAAATTTGTGGCTAAAAACTGCTTTAAAAGGAAATCCTGAGTCAGCTGCGGTGGCTCACGCCTGTAATCCCAGCACTTTGGGAGACCGAGGTGGGAGGATCAGGAAGTCAAGAGATCGAGACTATCCTGGCCAAGATGGTGAAGCCCCGTCCCTACTAAAAATAAAAACAATTAGCTGGGCATGGTGGCAGGCGCCTGTACTCCCAGCTACTTGGGAGGCTGAAGCAAGAGAATTGCTTGAACCCAGGAGGTGGAGGTTGCAGTGAGCTGAGATTGTGCCACTGCATTCCAGCCTGGGTGACAGAGCAAGACTCAGTCTCAAAAAAAAAAAAAAAAAAAAAGGAAATCCTTACGCCTAGATTTTTACAGGCAAATTCTATCAAACATTTAAAGAATACTACAAATTTTACACCTCTTCCAGAAAATGACAAAGGAAAAAACATTCCCAAATCTTTTTAATGAGGCCAACATAAAAAGATACCAATGCCATACCTTATACCAATACCAGACAAAAACAGCATAATAAAATCCACAGACCAATAACATTCATGAGCACAGATGCAAAAACGATCACTAAAATATTAACAAATTGAATCCAACATACATAAGAAAAATCCATATCTGGATAAAAATGCCAGACAAAAACAGCATAAAAAAGTAATAGAACCACAGATCAATAGCATTCATGAACACAGGTGCAAACATCCTCAATATAAATATTAACGAATTGAATCCAACATTCATAAGAAAAATCCACTATGACCAGGTGCAGTTTATCATAGGAATGCAAAGCTGCGTTAGAACAAAATTCTTAGACATGGCACTGAAAGAATGATCCATTTTTAAAATTTGATAGATTGGGCTTCATCAAAATTAAAAACGTTTTCTTTGCAAGAGATACTGTAAAGAGACGAAAAAACAAGTTACAGACAGGGAGAAGAAGATTTTTAAATCACATGTCTCAACAAAAGACTTACATCCAGCATATATAAAGAACTCTCAAGCTTGAGACCAGCCTGGCCAACATGGAGAAACCCCGTCTCTACTAAAAATACAAAAAATTAGCCAGACATGGTGGTGGATGCCTGTAATCCCAGCTACTCAGGGGGCTGAAGCAGGAGAATCGCTTGAACCCAGGAGGCAAAGTTTGCAGTGAGCTGAGATTGCACCATTGCACTCCAGCCTGGGCAACAAGAGTGAAGCTCCGTCTCAAAAAAAATAAAAGCAAAAAAATAAAGAAAGAACTCTCAGCATTCATTAATAAGAAAACAATGACAACAACAACAACAAAACAAGTTTAAAATGGGCGAAAGAGTTGAACAGACCTTTTAACAAAATGCACCATACGGAAGGTGAATATGTTTAACATCATTTGCCATTAGAGAAATGCAAATAAAAGCCACTCTGAGATACCACTCCATGCTTGTTAGAATAACTAAAATAGAAAATACTAGCAAGACGTGTGATCCAGTGTTGAGCAACCAGAATCCTTATTCACTACTGGTGGAAACAGAAAATGGTACAGCCACTCTGGAAACCAGTTTGACAACTTTTTATAAAGTTAAACAGACATATTCCTTACCAGATGACCCAGGACTTCCAGTCCTGCACATACACCCCAGACAAAATGAAAAGTTATGTCCACACAAAAACACCAATGTTTATAGCAGTTCTGCTCACAATTGCCGCAAACTGAAAACAATCCGATGTCCTTCAGTTGTGAATCAATAAATACACCGTGGTACATCCACACCATGAAATACTACTCAGCAAGGAAAATCAATGAGTTCTTGATACTTGCAACAACCTGGATGAATCTCAAAGGCGCTAAGATGAACGAAAGTCAGTTTCATACCGTACGATTACAGAACATGTTTGAAAAGACAAGTCTGTGATGATGCAGAACCTCTCCGTGCTTGCTGGGGCTGAGGGTTGGGGTGTGGATATGATCACAAAGGAATAGCAGGGGAGAGGTTTTTGGGGTGATGGAACTTCTCTTCATGCCGATTATAGTGGTGTTTAAACGTATCTATGCATGGATTACAAGTCATAGAACTATACATCCTCTGAAAGAATGTCAACTTTATTCGATGTTCATTTTTAAAATAAAATAAATTAAAAATTCAAGTTGTTTAGATTTTGTATTTCCTGAACTCTGCAAAAGGGTCTCTACACGTGGGCCACAGCGAACTGTCTTTGAAATATGCTTTGTCTCCCATCTATTTACACAGTCTGTTTGTAAACCTGTCTCACACTTCATTTTCAAATCCCTCTATCCGGTGCTAAGGGGGATTAGGGGACTAGGAGCCTCCCACAATCTCATCCCTTCATTCATTCTTTTATATTGACAACAGGCATGCCCAATGTCAAATGCAGTTTCCAGTTCCTCACTGTCAACTTTTCCAGCCTCCAGTGCTTTCCATATGGAGATCTGGAGCAGGTTACTGTCCCCAGCCTCCCCTTCTCTCCTGTATCCTCAGTCTGCACACATTCAAAAAAATTCTTCTGGTGAAGCAAGACCTGCAGTGAGTGTGGTGGGACAGTGGGCTAAGTCAGCATCCTCTTCAGACAGCATAAGGATAGCAGGATTTAGAAATCCACCTGAATGTGGAATGCGTGCATCCAAATGAGTTCTTCAAACAGCCAAGCTGAGGCTGGGTGCAGTGGCTCACACCTGTAATCCTAGCACTTTGGAAGGCCAAGCGGGTGGATCACCTGAGATCAGGAGTTCGAGACCAGCCTGGCCAACATGGTGAAACCCTATCTCTACTAAAAATACAAAAATTAGCCAGGCATGGTGGTGGGTGCCTATAATCCCAGCTACTTGGGAGGCTGAGAGAGGAGAATCGCTTGAACCCGGGAGGCGGAGGTTGCAGTGAGCTGAGGTCGCACCACTGCACTCCAGCCTGGATGATAGAGCGAGACTCCGTCTCAGGAAAAAAAAAAAAAAAAAAAGCTCTCCAAGGTGATTTTACTAGGCAGTCAGATTTAAGGAGCTTCCCTAGGTCAGGGGTCAGCAAAACTTTTCCATAAAAAGCTGCATATTAAACATTTTAAGCTGTGCAGGCCACATACAGTCTCTATCACTACTTCCTTTTTCTCCTTGTCCTCTTCCTCATCCTCTTCTTCTCCTCCTCCACCCCATCTTTCTTCTCCTTGTTCTTTTCTCTTTCTCCTTCTTCCTCTTTCACAATCTTTTTAAAAATGTTAAAATCTATTCCTATCTCATAGGCAGTACAAAAGCAGGCATAGTTTGCCGACCTCACCCTCAGTCAACAATTCTCTGCCATTAGTCTTTGGACCCGAGATGAGCAGACTTGGTGGCGAGCAAGTTAACAGGCTCTCAAAAACGAAAGCCCATGCCGGGCGCGGTGGCTCACGCCTGTAATCCCAGCACTTTGGGAGGCCAAGGTGGGCAGATCACCTGAGGTCAGGAGTTCCAGACCAGCCTGGCCAACATAGTGAAACCCGTCTCTACTAAAAATACAAAAAAATTCACTGGGCATGGTGGCACGGGCCTGTAGTCCCAGCTACTCGGGAGACTGAGGCAGGAGAATTGCTTGAACCTGGGAGGTGGAGGTTGTGCTGAGCCGAAATCGCAGCACTGTACTCCAGCCTGGGCAACAAAGCCAGACTCCATCTAAAAAAAAAAAAAAAAAAAAAAAAAAAGAGTCCCTGATTTGTAACATCTGCTGATACCGTGGTGTAAATACTCCCACCGTGCTCGATTTCAAACTACCAATGTGTTGTTATTGGACACAGAGTTGGCAGAAAATGCTCAGAAACAGCTCTCACCAGCCAGTGCCAGGCCGCCTCCAGCACGTCACTGTTTTGGAGTCACGTGGGAAGCTGATTAACAATAAACCCCTGGAAATTCTCGTGCTGCCAAGTAGGGGAAACACTGTCCTTGGTGGTGTGCAGAAAAAATAAATTGATATAATCATTCAACAAATGTTTGTACAAGGCAATCTGCTAAACTTTGGGGATCCAAAGGTGTATAACATACATCGCCAACCTCAAGGAGGGCATAGTCTGAAGGAGGAGACTTCACAAACAAACAGGCATCCACAGGATTAAAAGAGACTGTGACAAATAGGCTCAGACGCTGTGGCAGCCAAAAGGAGTGGCACTTACCTTGGGCTTGTGATCAGGGAAAGATTTGTTTAGGGAAATGGTCCACAACTTAGAAATAAGAAAAAATAAAAAGATTATGTGACCAACCATCCATGCTAGAGCATTCTATTTTATTTATTTATTTATTTATTTTGAGACAGAGTTTCGATCTTGTTGCTCAAGCTAGAGTGCAATGGTGCGATCTCGGCTCACTGCAACCTCCACCTCCCAGGTTCAAGTGACTCTCCTGCCTCAGCCTCCCACGTAGCTGGGATTACAGGCACCCACCATCATGCCAGGCTAATTTTTTGTATTTTTAGTGGAGACGGAGTTTCACCATGTTGGCCAGGCTAGTCTGGAACTCCTGACCTCAGGTGATCCGCCCGCCTCGGCCTCCCAGAGTGCTGGGATTACAGGCGTGAGCCACCATGCCTGGCGAGCATTTTCTAAAAATCCCACCTGAGGGTCATCTCACCATCTTTTATACAATGTACTTTTATTTGATACATTCTTGGTAAGGGCCTAGACAAAAAGTAAAAAGTTAACTTGTATAAAATTGATAAAGGCCTTTTTTTTTTTTTTTCTGTCCAAGAAAGAAGTGTAAAGATAAAAACTGACGCTGAGACTTTCTAATTCCAGTATCATTGCATTCTCCTTTTTTTTTTTTTTTTTTGAGGCAGAGTCTCACTCTGTCACCCAGGCTGGAGGGCAGTGGCATGATCTCAGCTCACTGCTATCATTGCACTCTTTATCTACTCCAGCTAGAAAAAAAAATTAAACTAAAATAACGAGCTCTCCCTGCCTGGCTCAGGTCACCTGCATCACAAACCTTGACCGTTTCCCACAAACCTAGACTCTTTAACAAAATCATCTTTTCCTTGAATTTTGCAATGCTGATATCTGAAGATTTGCTGTGACCTTTGGGATTATGAGGATGATATGAGAAATATGTTCTTCACCATGAAAAGGTTAATGTAAACTTTATACGTTGGTCATTTTGCAGTTTTTTTTTTTTTCTTTAAATGCTCATTGTGTTTTGTGTTTGGCAAGCCAGCCCTTCTGAAAAGCCTGACTCCTTGACGCTCATTAGAGATAAAAGTTTTCTTTCATTTCCTAAATGCCACCATCTCTGAGTCTTTGAGATAACTCCAAAGGTTACTTTTTATTGCCTGGTTAGGTATTAACCAGTTTAACACTGAATTTTGCCGTCTTATTTCAGCATTCTTTTTTCCTTTCACTGTATAAATCCCAGTTCCTCATATCTTCAATGAACTAGTTTGTTGTTTTTCTATTCTTTTTTTTTTTTCTGCTGATTCTCTCATGTATCAGTCAGCCACAGCTGTGTAACAAAATATTCCAAAACTGAGTGGCTTAAAACAAGAAGCCTCTCTTTATTGATGATTTTGTGTGCTGGGAAGTTCTTCTGGTTGGGGTGGTTAATGTCTGCTGGGCTGTTTACACATCTATACTTAGCTGGCAGGACACGTAGAAACTTGGTAGTCTAAAATGCTCTCGCCCATATAAGGGACAATGAGTCCCTGTGTCTCTCACCATCTGGCAGGCAGGCCTGTGGTTTTCATGTGCTACTTGCTGGGTTCCAAGAACAAGAGCAAGAGTAAGCAACAGCATGCAAGTACTTTTTGAGTGTCGGCCCATATTTTATTTGTCATGTCCCATGGGTCAAGGTAAGCCATATGGGCAAGCAGGGTGGGAAGCTGTAGACACAGGGAGGTGTGGATAAACTGAGGACCATTACTGTAACAGCTCACCACACCTCACTCATGAGTTGAATAAAAGTCTGGCATGTGCTAACAAAATACTTTGAGAATTATGCATTTACAGGATGAAGCAATGACCAAAAGGAACCCTATAAAAAGGAAAGAGTGGGGAAAATGAAGGGACAGTGACGGGAAGGGTGTTCCCAGCAGCAGGAATAGCAAGTGCAAAGTCCTAGAAATGGGGTGGGCCACGCCTGCTCCAGAAAGCTGCTCACTATGGCTGGAACAAAAAGAAGAGCAAATACGCCTTGATTTAAAACTTGAGGTTTTTTGTTTGTTTGTTTTTTGTTTTGTTTTGTTTTGGTTTGGTTTGGTTGTTGTTGTTGTTGTTGATACGGAGTTTCACTCTTGTCACCCAGGCTGGAGTGCAGTGGCGCAATCTTGGCTTACTGCAACCTCCACATCTTGGGTTCAAGTGATTCTCCTGACTCAGCCTTCCGAGTAGCTGGGATTACAGGCACCTGCCACCACACCCAGCTAAGTTTTTTGTATTTTTTAGTAGAGACAGGGTTTCACCATGTTGGCCAGGCTGGTCTCGAACTCCTGACCTCAGATGATCCACCTGCCTCGGCCTCCCAAAGTGCTGGGATTACAGGCATGAGCCACCGCACCTGGCCAAAACTTGGGTTTTATTCAGATTTGCTTTTATTTAAACACATAGAAGTAGACTATCAGTGGCCAGACCATTGCAATCTGAAACTTAAACGGTTGTGAGATTAAGACCTGCCTGCCTTAAAGAAGAAAGATCTGGTCTTTGGTGTTTTCAGATCAGGTCTAAGGGGCCACCATAGTCTACAATGAAAGAACAAAGCCAGGCGTGACCGTGTGCACCTGTATTCTCAGCTACTCGGGAGGCTGAAGCAGGAGAAGTTCTTGAGCCCAGGAGTTCTAGGTTGCAGTGAACAGTGATTGCACCACTGCATTCCAGCCTGGGTGACAGAGCGAGACCCTGTCTCAAGAAAAAGAAAGAGGCTGGGCACGGTGGCTTATGCCTGTAATCCCAGCACCTTGGGAGGCCGAGGCTGGTGGATCACGAGGTCAGGAGATCAAGACCATCCTGGCTAACACGGTGAAACTCTGTCTCTACTAAAAACACACACACAAAAAAACTTAGTTGGGCATGATGGTATGTGCCTGTAGTCCCAGCTACTCGGGAGGCTGAGGCAGGAGAATCACTTGAATCCTGGAGGCGGAGGTTGCCATGAGCCGATATTGTGTCACTGCACTCCAGCCTGGGCGACAGAGCAAGACTCCGTCTCAAAAAAAAAAAAAAAAAGAGAAGTAGAAAGACTTGCCTCTGCAAAAAGGAGGAATTTCTCAGAAATGGAAAAGGAGACTCCAGAAAGAAGGAAAGAGAGAAAGGCAGGTGTTATGAGAATGGATTGACAGGGAGCTGGGTGAAGATTCCACAGAATTTGCTCAATAAGGGGAAGGGTATGCAACTGGGAAGAAGTGAGGGTAGAGGGAAAGGGCGAAGAGGACCTGACAAAAGATGGCAGTCAAGGGTCTTGTTCTAGAGTCCAGAAGCTTCATGGGGTCCTGTCTACACTGGGTCACTACACAAGCTCTTCCTCCCACTGGGGCCCATGAGGACTTCGCTTTGACAGCATCTGGCATCCAGCAATTTGCCCAGGGGCCTCCTTCCTGGGTTTCTGAACAAGTCACCTGGAAAACCCACTCTCTATATTTCCATAAAGTTACAAGAAACGATAGCTGGGGACCTGGTCTGCTTGCGTGACCATAGGGTGAGCGAAGTTCCCTCCTTCTTTTCTCTAAGGCCTGAGGGAGTGAAGATAAGATGGTATTGAGTCAGCTAAGGTGCCCCAAGCTCCCTGCTTTTAGAAGATTTTATAGGAGAACATCAACCAGCTCAAACATCCAGTCTCGTCCCCAGAGGCATTCATTGTTCATCGTTTCATGTGCATTGTTCCAAAAAGTTTGTTTGTATTTATACCAACTGATCCATAACGTTGGCAACTGTGTATTTCAGATGTGTTTCCAAACATTTAGAAAAAGAGAAGAAAAAAGCAAACAAACGACCTAGACTCTTAGAATAAAACTGGGTAGCAGTCCCTGGGTTGGTGCTACGAAAATATTGAGTAATTTTATGCAAAATAACTTGTACCCAAGGGTGAGTTTCAAAGGCAGGGGAATGACTGATTTGGCTTAGTTGCCAAAGTCACGCTTCCCTAATTGCACAAAGAAAAAGCGTCAGTCAGCTTTTACAATTACCCTCCTTGACATCTACATCCCGCTTTCCTGATCACAGGGAGGAAAGAAAGCTAAAGTGGCTTGCAAAGAATGGGCCCCTGGGAGCAGAAAATGAGATTCTCTCCTTAAAAGCAAGGGGGAGGGAGGAGCGGAGAAGGCCAGATTGACAGAAAGAGCAGCTCAAGAGCTAATTAAGTCTGCAGAGGAGCCAGATAGGCCTCCTCCCTGGTTCACTGCCAGCAACCAAAGCTTTTTGATGTTGCTCGGAAATCTGTGTGGGCAGGCCCAACTTCATGCCCAAGAAGGATTTTTACTACAAAGGCCAGAAAAATCAAGAGAGAAGGAACATAGGAAGGGACCTTGGGCAGAATGAAAACCACCATCTGGCTGCACAGACATAGTGTGAGAAGGGTATTTACCCTCTCACCTTAATATCTAAATGGTTATTTTAGTAAATTATTTTGCTTTAATTTGTTTAAATACCATGTCTCACTCTGCTGCCCAAGCTGGAATGCAGTGGCATGATCATAGCTCACTGCAGCTTCAAACTCCAGGGCTCAAGAGATCCTCCTTGTATACAGCTGGGGACAAACAAGAGCGAGCCACTGAGCCCCGCCAAACTATTTTAACCAAAGGGAACAGGAAATTGTCGTCAAATGAGATCTTTGCCATCCATGCCGTGAATCGGGCACCACCTAGTGTCAGCTTCTGGAATTACAAGCATAGGCGTTTCCGGCTTCTGCTGGTCTTGCGAAAACTAAATCAGAGTAGCAGGATGTGCCCCTCGGCTTTTCTTTCACTAGGATCTTGCCGTAATTGTACACCCACCTCTGGCCCCATTTTTCGGGTCTCTACAAAGGGCTAACACAAATAATGCTAATAATATTTTCTTGCATTCTTGTATCCTTCCAGAATGCACAAAGCCCTTTCACACATTTAACCTCACAGCCATGGCCAGGAGGCAGGCAGAAAGGTGCAATTATCCGCATCTTACCAAAGAAAAAAAAAAATTGAGGGACCAGAAAGACAAACTGACCTGTTCAAGGTCAAAGGCAACTTAATGATGGAGCCAGTACCAAAATCTCCAGGCCTCAAGTTTAGTGTGGTTCCCCCTAATCCTCACTCAAGGGTCTCAGAACACACCTTACAGTGGTTACAATTAGAGGCACCTCTCAAGCTTCAGAAACACACCAGCGCCCTGGTCCCACATCCAGAGACTGATTTAACTGGTGTGCTGTGATACCTACACACCAGTATTTTATAAAACTCTCCAGATGGGGCTGATGTGCAGCTAGCGTTGAAAACCACTGTCAGAGAAATAAAACAGAAGAACAGAAAGCAATTATGCGGACATCTCAGAAAGCTATATTGCCACTAAAACACCATGCACACCAGAGATCGTCTCGAACGCCATGGACAAAGAACCCAGAACTGCCCCTCAGACCCCCATTTCTTCAACACACAGAGACACGAAGATATGCACACAAAGACACACACACGGACATACAAACACACAAATACACAGAGACACACACAGAAATATACACAGCCATAGATACACACAGCTGACAACTTCATAATACACTAGGGACACAGCCTGCTTTCCTGGACTAGGACTACCCTCCCTCCTATAATCCACACCCAAACCTAAATGGGAGTGCCCCAGGTTCCTACTCTCCCACTCCACGATAAAGGATCTCCTTCGTGTTTGTTGAACACTATTCATCACACTTGTCAGATATCAGAATTCAGGAAAATCTCCCAAACCTCAGTCTATTCCCTGCTACATCTGATCAGAGGAATGAAACACCCAGAATAATTTCAGGTCAACCAGCACATGCTGCCCAGGAAAATGCTCCCCCGAGTTATCCACATAGAAAACTGGAGCAACTGGATTTACAGACCTCCAAGTTTCACCTGTGCAAGTCACACAATGTTTTCTGTATTTGGCGAAGTCTGGGTTAAATTCAATCAGACACCTGCCTTCCTCCCTAGACCTGTCTGGCCAGACCCCTGGCCAAGCTGGAGCAGGCTCTGGCTATACCTGCATTGAAGCCAGTGATGCTGGGGTTAAGGAAGGTAGCCGTATGTCCATATTCAGGCTTACCTCCACACTTGGGCCTAGGATGGCATCAGCATCAAGGCTGCAGGTCCCCTGGGCATGAATGTCGGGCATCCATGCATCCATTCAATAAATATTCATCAAGCACTCACTATGTGTCAAGCTCTGGGTGCATAGTAGCAGACCAAACAGACTCAATTATGGGAGTTCCATTCTGGTTGAATGGAAAGACAGAAAATAAGATAAATAACAGTACACACACACACACACACACACACACACACACACACCCCAGCTAGTGATTAATGCTAAGAAAAAAAGCAAGAAAAAGCAAATGAAGAGTTGGAATGTAAGGCCGAGTGGCAGAGGAGGTGTTGTCTAAGTAAAGGTGGTTAGGAGGCGGTATGCCAACATCTGGGCAAAGAATGGGTACAGGAGAGGCAAAGATCCTGCAGTGGCAGCTGGCCTGCAGTGTTCAAGAAACAGTAAGAAGATGAAGTCAAAGAGAAGACGGAGAGGAAGCAGACCAGTCAAGCTTTTTCAGCTTTGCAAGCCCTTTGGCTTTTACTTTGAGTGAGATGGGGCCACTCGGGGGAGACAAGCAGAGACAAAGGGAGAAATGAGAAGGAGAGAAAAACAAAGGGTGGAAAAAAACTCTGCAGAGGTCCATGTCTGAGAGGAAGGCAAAGGGGTGACAGCCAGTGGTGCCCGCTTTTCTCTCCTGCTTCCCACTCTCCCTCCCTCTGTGTCCTCTCTAATCACCCAGACACTGCAGAAAGCCTGAGCAGGCTCCAGCCATCTCCTTCCTGCGAAGCCCTCAGCACTGCCCAGGAGGGTCCCAGCCACCTCCAGAGCTGGCCCCTGATTCCTTTTCTGATGGGTCAGTTCGTCTTGGATGTTGGAAAGCAAGCAAGCGTGTGGGGAGTAGAGGGGCGAGGGGCCTTTGCTGTCCCAGCTGGAACAACCAAGGTTGGGTTCCACCTGCTGGGAGGTTGAGTCGTAAGGCCAGGGAGGGCTTCACCCCACATCACTCTCTTAGAGGTCCTCACCCATACCCCAGCTCTGAGTGACCAAGGGTTGAAGAAAGAATCCAGGCTCAGAAAATCCCTCCCCATCCATCTTCCTCAACCAGAATGGAAAGATGGATTCAGGGCCTGGTTCTCCTGGCAGTGATCCACGTTTGCTGAACCCCAACATCCAGACCCAGTGACAATTTTTAAGGTCACCCTGGCCAGAACGTAGAGGAAGGGACCAACCGCTGGCCAGGACCAGCATGACTAACTAGGCCTGGGGAAGAAACAGATGCTTTGAGGTAGATGAACCTCATAGTGACAGAAACCAGACACAAAAGGTCACGTAGTGTGTGAAATGTCCAGAATAGGCAAATCCATAGAGACAGAACACAGATTCATGGTTGCAGGGATTGGGGGATGGGGAGAATGGAGAGGAATTGCTTAAGGGGTGTAGAGTCTACATTAGAGGTGATGAAATTGTCTTGAAACCAGATAGAGCTGATGGTTGCTGCCGCTGCTGCAGAGCTGTGGCCTTGTGGGAAAATACAGGTCCAGCTCTGCACTCTTGGACAGAGAGCAGTGGGCAGGGGTGGCCGAGAGCAGCAGTGGTGACTGGTTGGCCTGGCCTCCCAGGCACTGTGTGTTTTGGGCAGCAGGGAGTCTCCAGCCACAGGCCCCAGGACCAAAGACTATTCCTCTCCTGTTCCAATGCCTGATTAAACTGACCTTTCAGGACAGCTAGGAAAACACCAGCCTGCTGAGTACTGGTTTCTAATGCAGGCCAGATTCTGTCTAGGGACAGGGCCCACTTGGGAGCCAGGCTTTGCCAGAGATCAAAGGAAGTTATTGAAGGTACCGAAGGAGGAAGGGAGGCCAGGATGGGGGCGAGCCTAAGAAGCTTTCTTTCTAAGAGGAAAGGCGAGAAGAACAGCGAGATCTTAGCCAGACAAGGTGAAAGTTCAGGGAGATCATGAGTGACATCTTCGACCATCCAGACACCAGAAAGAAACCAGATTAATTCTTGACCCCCAGACAATAGAATTAGGACAAGTGAATGGAAATTAAAGAGTGGAGGTTTTACTCAACACTAAGAAAAACACTCTGGGTGGGTGCAGTGACTCACACCTGTAATCCCAACACTTTGGGAGGCCGAGGTGGGAGGATCACTTGAGGCCAGGAGTTCAAGACCAGCCTGGGCAACACAGCAAGACCCCATATCTACAAAAAATAAAAAGTAAATTAGCCAGGTGTGGAGGCACATCCCTGTAGTCCTAGCTACTCAAGAGACTGTGGCAGGAGGATCACTTGAGACCAGGAGTGTGAGGTTACAGTGGGCTATGATGGCACCACCACACTCCAGCCTGGGCAACAAAGCAAGATCCTGGCTCTAAAAACAAAAACAGAAACAAAACAACAACAACAACAACCATGTTCTAGAAACTTAGTATCTGTGAGTAGGGAGGCAGGAAGGCAGCTAGCCCATGCCCTGCCCCTGCAGGAAAAAGGAAATGGTGCTCTCTGGGCAAGACCACTTACAAAAAGGCACCCCTTCAGGCTAACACAGCCCTTAGCTCTGGACCAGGTGAGCCCAGAGCCTGTGCTGAGCCACAACCTGGGTAGGCAGCCCTGTGTGAGAGCATAATGGGCTGTCTTGGAAGCAGTGAGTTCAGCATGCTCCAGTTACTATGGCTGCATAACAAACTATGCCAAAACTCAGTGGCTTTAAACAATAACATCATTTATTTTGCTCAGAAATCTGCAGATTGGACAGGGCTCAGCAGGGATAGGCTGTCTGTGCTCACTCAGCATCAGCTGGGACAGCTTGCAGGCTGAGGCCTGAAGTCATCTGAAGGCTCTCTCTCTCACCCATCTGGTGGTTGATACTGGCTGAGGGCTGAGATTCAAGCTGCTGTGCCTGTCAGAGCACTCACAGATGCTTCTCCATGTCACCTGGGCTTCCTTACAACATGGTGGCTGGTGTTCCAAAAGTAAGTGGCTCAAAATAGAAAGAGCCACGTGGAAACTGTGTTGCCTTTTAGGATTTGTCTTGGAAGTCACATGATATCTTTCTTGCCATAGTCTATCCATTGAGGAAGTCTTAAGGGGAAGGGAAATAAACTCCACCTTTAAACTGAGAGAGTGACTAGGCTCTAGAAGCACATATGGGACTGGAACTATTGTTGCAGATACTTTCTGGAAAATATAATCTGCCACAAGGAGTGGGCGATGTGATCACCTGTCTGGCAGGGGCCTGGGTGCACACGTGAAGGGGCAGCTACTGCCTCAAACCACCCCACAAATCCAGGTTCCCGAGAGACCAATATTCGGATACTCCATTTTTTCCTATAGGCTATCACTGCAGGGTGCCAGAGTCCCACCAAAGCAATGAGTACTAAGGGGTCCCTCCTTTCCTATGGACAGGAAGGGAGGGCTTTGAGCCTCTAGCTTCCCTGACATATAACAGAAGCATCCTGATACCTCCACAGTTATTCCAAAAATGTGGGGTTTGGAGATAGCCCAAACTGGGTTCCAATCCCATTCTGCTGCTGTGTGCCTTTGGGAAAGTTACTTGACTACTCTGAGCCTATTTCCTCAGCCTATAAAATGTGGAAGATACAGAACTGCTGTGAGGATGAATATATTCTGCATGTACAGTGCCTTGCATGGGAGCCCTGATGAGGCCAGGTATGGTATCGAGAACGGTGCTGTTGGGGGGACTTCTGCAGAGAGGGAAACTGGTACCAGCTGAGTATACAGCTGTCACACTGGTCCGTCCAGATTCAGTCCTGAAAACTTCTGCTCCATTCCCACCACGCCCTGGCCACACTTGCACCATATCCAAGGAGCAGCTCACCCAGATGCAGCGTCCCTGGATAAGGAGCTTTCTGTTCCAGAAGTTTCCCCTCTGCAGTAGCCCCACAGGAGCTGAGGAGACTAACAGGATTAGGTTAATGAGCTCCCGGCCAGGGTGGCCTTCCTGTTTCTTAGGTGCTTGCTTTTTCCAGCTGCTGATTAAGAGGCAGGCCCTGCAGGGTGCACGTTCATTCCTTCCCATGTAATTGAATCTCCTCCCAATGGCCAGCTAAGGCATGGAGAGGTTCAATACATTTCCCAAGATCATGAAGCCAGCCAGGCTGCCGTCTGAGCTCCTTGGGGACAGTTTCCAGATACCGGGAAGTATCAGACTCTTTGAAAGTATGCTCGATTAGAAAGCTACTTTTGCATACCGGTGGCCCACCCAGCAGCTGCTTTCAGCATAAACCACAGATGAAACCTCAGCCCCTTCTCCCCAGCATCCACCCAGTGCTGTTCATAGCAGAGGCCTCAAGCTCAAAGTGCAGGACTCGGTGTCCTCACTGACAGCGGCTATGGGAATAAACTTGGAGGTGGGAGTGGCCTTGGGGGGCCCCTTCAGCTGAGCTGCTGGGGATCAGGGGCAAGAAGCGTGGGGAGGCAGCATGACTAGGTGGTAAAGCGCCGGATTCTAGGATCCAAACTCTGCCACGTACTAGCTCAGTGACACTGGGCATGTGGTAACTGCTATGCCTCAGCTCCCTCATCTGTAAAACGACGATAATAAAATGACTTATCTCATAGGTTTGTGGTAAACGTTTAAAAAGTAATTGACACAAAGCCCTGGCCAGGTGTTTGCTGCTGGACCCCTCTCTCATGGTTCCTGGATTCCCAGAAGCTTTGCCATTGCAACGATCCACAAGAATCCAGGTTGCACTTCATCCCTTTCTCAGAACTGAGCGGACAGCAGCGGCATTAGTTGCTCGTGTCTGGGACTCCACGGAACGTGTGAACCCGGGAGGCGGAGGTTGTGGTGAGCTGAGATCGCGCCATTGTACTCCAGCCTGGGCAACAAGAGCAAAACTCCATCTCCAAAAAACAGGTAAATCCTACGCAGTCTGTGAAAGGGATGTGTAGACAGTGTTTTTGCAAACTGGCCTTTTCGGAGTCCAGGTGGCTCCCTGAGGTGTTTCAGTGGTTGTGTCTGGTGGGAGGGTGCCAGGGCACAAGAGCACTTGAGACTGGCAGCTTTGCACTCGCATTTCAACCAATCCAGCTCAATTTTTGTCTATTTCACCTATCAGGCTTCTGGAAAAGCTCCCTTGATGCATTCCAGAGCCAAAAAGGGCTTGCAAAACTCTGTTATAGCATAGTGTAATTGCGGGAAGAGCATGAGTTTGGAGTCAAACAGATCCAGCTATCATGCTACTTCTGCCACTAAATTGGCTGTGTGACCCTAAGCAGTATACTCTGTCCGTCTGTGAAACAGGAATAGCAACGGTTCCTATCTTACTGTTACTGTCGTGAGAATTGAGATAATATGCGAAGTGCACAGAGTTTTTGGTATAAAAAGCAACAGTGAAGGTTATTTGTGATGATTATTTGCAATACAATGAGATGCAGAAATGTTCACAGAGACACTTAACAGGGATTCTACACAGCATAATAATATGTGTGGAAAGGTATACATGGATCACGTGTGAGAGAGAATGTATATACATAAAAGTTAGCATTCATTTTTGCTGGGAGGTTGACTTGTTGGTGGTTCAGAGATAACTTTTTGCTTCCTCTTGGGGTTTGGGGTTAAAATGGGCATATATTTTAACAAAAACATTTCACTTCTATAAATTTATCAGAAAAAAATCATGAACATGTTCAAAATGTATCATCAAGACTGCTTAGCACAGCAGGAGGCCACCTGGTGCATTAATAATGCTACATCCATAAAGGTAAATCCTGGCCAGACACGGTTGCTCACACCTGTAATTCCAGCACTTTGGGAGGCTGAGGCGGGCAGATCACCTGAGGTCGGGAGTTCAAGACCAGCCTGACCAACATGGAAAAACCCCGTCTCTACTAAAAATACAAAATTAGCACTTACTTCCATAAAGTGATTTTATAGATTGCTAAGACAGACCCTGCATCTCTGTATCTGCAGGGAAGGTCATCCAATATTAACCCATGTTCCTTTTCGCTATGTCCCCACAGTCCGACAGAGGCGGACTTTATCTCTAGCCTACATGAGAGGTAGGATTTATATCATCTTCAGCATTCATCTTGTCCGCTAATGTTGGACATTGAGGAGATGATATATTCATGTCAATATGATATATTTGGGATTGCTTAAACCCAACAGAGAATTTCTCATGGGAGCTGATGGAAGGATGCCAGCATTCCCTAAGCCCTAAGGACAAATATCTCCAAAATGGGGTGGGGACGAGATGGCCAAATGTGCCAGTCACTTTTTCTGTCTCCTTCGATAGAAATGCTTTTGCTTATTATGGGATGTCCTTGATATTGTGATAGGAAAGGACAGAATAGGAAAGGAATTTTAGAGTGTGAGAAAGGTCATGGCCCATATAAAACTATCTCAGTCCTGGGCGCTGTGGCTCACGCCTATAATCTCAGCATTTTGGGAGGCCGAGGCGGGCGGATCACTTGAGGCCAGTAGTTCAAGATCAGCCTGGCTGACAAGGTAAAACCCCATCTCGACTAAAAATACACACATACACACACACACACACACACACACACACACACAATAGATGGTGTAGTGGCAGGCGCCTGTAATCCCAGCTACTCAGGAGGCTGAGGCAGGAGAATCGCTTGAACCTGGGAGGCGGAGGTTGTAGTGAGCAGAGATCACATCCCTGCACTCCAGCCTGGACGAATGAGGGAGACTCCGTCTCAAACAAAAACAAAAACAGAAAACGATCTCAGTTTTATATGAGGCTACATTATCTGGCAGCCATCAGGAGGCCAATGAAATGTCTTAAAAATCTTCAAATCAGACTGACCCCTGTCCTTTCCACTCTAAGAACACCACAACTACTGATAGGAGTGTGGGTGAGTGCGTTTTGCAGAGAATTCAAGGGTTGACAGGATCCAGGTCAGGTGTCCAGGCCTGGTACAGAACTGTCCAACTTCTGAACTCTCTGGGAGGGTGGACATGTTCTACGTCTGTGCTATCCCACAGGGTAGCCACTAACCACATGCAGCCAGTGAGTACTTGAATGTAGCTCATGGAACTTGGTGAATATGTTGCTGTTTTTCATGTTAACGATATATATTTAAGCACCTGTATGTAGCTCGTGACTACCTTATTGGGCAGCTGAACATAGTGATTAAGAACACTGTCTGGATCCAGACTGCCTGGGTCTGAATGGCAGCTACGCTCACACTTACTTTGGGTAACTTATTTAACCTCTCTGTGCCTCACTTTTCCCAATCCTTAAAATGGGAATAATACTAGTCCCCAGGTTTCTTCCCAGAATCACATGAGTTTCCATACACACTGTGCTCGTAACAGCTCATAGGAAGCCTTCTCTATGCTGTTGTGTGGATTTTCTCTATTTGCCCCTCCTGATCCACTCTCCACTCCTCTCTGCTCCGTGCTCCAGTCGGTCAGCCTTTATGGACCACATCGATGGTGCCCATTCCTTTGGACTTGCAGCTGGCCGGAACCAGCCAGTAAGAAGCACTGACAGGAAACTGAAGGCAGGAGGGAGGAGAAAGAGGTCAGGGTATTTACTCCCCATTCCCTCCTTGCCTGGTTCCAGTGGTGTCCCTCTCCACTCAAGGCCACAGCCCCTGCCAGGCAGCCCTCTCCTCCAACAATCCTTTCCAGATTCCAGTTCCAGCTCCAGCTCCTCGCCCCTGGAGCCTGGAAGTGGTAGGGATTGGCTCCTGGTTACTGTCAGCCCCGGTGCTTCCTCAAAGCCCTTGATTGGCTTCTCTTCAACCTGTCCACACCCTGGTAAAGAGTTCCTTGACTGGACTCTCCACAATGGCTGCACCTGAGGGTGCTTTTTCACCTTCTGCCGGACCTGATATGGAGTTATTGTTCTGCCACTGTTATCATTTCACCACCCCTCAAACAGCGAGGCAGCCAGTGAGTGTGCAGGGGCCTTAGAGGCGTCCCCAGCACTGGTTGGCTTCTCTTTCTGATGCACCTCCAAGTCTTATTCACTGATCTCAGCTGGTTGGCTGGGGACCGTCAGACGTGGGAGATGATCATTAGTGAGAAGAAAATGTGTTTTCTCCACAAGAATCCCTATCCCCAGAGGACAGTTGGATGCACTTAGTTAGCCAGTCAAAGCCACAGAACATTCTAATTGCTGCATTTCTGAGTTTCACATGGGGATACTGAAAGCTTAAATCCATTTATCCATTTTCTCTGCTCCAGTGGGAGCAGGTTCCTACCCCCTCCACAAGCCTGCCTACCTGTCACACCCTTACTCACAGCCATTCTGAGGACAGACAGGATTAACTAGGTCTCTCCTTAAAGAAGATACACAAGCTGTGACTCTGCCATTGGGTCTCATTGGCTGGAATGACAAAACCAACAGCCAAGGTTAAGGGTTGGGTTGCCAGGTGCTTGGGGTGGGACCAAGGGTGGACTTAAATGAGACTGAGATGAAAGCTGGAATGGCAGCGTTGAGCCTTGGGGTGATTTGCTCCTGTATCAGCAAATATTTACCATTTGTAGGTGCTGGTGTGTCTGTGGGGTTTCCATACTTGTAAGTGTCAAAGAAAGTCCACTCTGGTAAATTTAAGGAGAAAGATAGTAAATTAAAAGGATATCAAGTGGGTCCCCAAATGGCCACAAACACCAGAGAGCCAGATTCTGAGAATGGGAAGCTGATACGGAGGCTAAGCCAAGCTCATGCCAAAGAACCAGCCACCCTTCCCCGCCATGTGAGTGTTGGGCTTCCCGGCTCACCGCACCACAGTTGCTTCTGGGAACTGGACCCTTGCAGATGCCACCACCAAAGCATTCTCCACCCTCTCTACTGCTTTGGGTCACCAGCTCCTGATTCAAAGTCACGGGTTGGTGAGACTGCTTGACTGAGACAAGGCCACATGCCCAT